>NC_062532.1:4583382-4883382 GCF_022655615.1 Tachysurus fulvidraco
GTGTGATGTCAGGAACTGTAGAGGTGGTGGATGCTGGTGCTAATAATTTATTGTATAAAGTAAAAACAAAACCCATGAAATTGTGTAATTCTGCATCATTTGGTTCTACTGTGACATGACGTTACTGCTACAAAACTGAAGATACAGATGAAACCAGATATTTACATACACTTCAGAAAAAAACACAATAACTTTTTATTTTTTTTACTGTCATACATTAAATCAGAGTAAACTTTTCATGGTTTAAATCAAAAAATATTAACATATTAACATTTTTTGCATTTGTTAAATGTCAGAATCGAGCGAGGGAGAATTTTTATGTATTTTTATTATCACTTTCATCAAAGTCAGAAGTATACATACACTTCCCTACTATTTGGTAGAATTGCCTGAAACTGTTTCACTTGGGCCAAAAGTTTTGGGTTTCCTTCCACAAGCTTTCTACAATAGTTTGCTGGAATTTTGGCCCACTCTTCTTGACAGAACTGGTGTAACCTGATCAGGTTTGTAGGCCTTCTTGCTCGCTCTCGCCTTTTCAGTGCCTCCCACAACTTTTCTATGGGATTGAGATCAGGGCTTTGTGATGAACACTCCAATACCTTGACTCTGTTGTCCTTAAGCCACTGTGTAACTAATTTGGAAGTATGCTTGGGGTCATTGTCCACTTTTTCTAAGACCCATTTGCGCCCAAGCTTTAACTTCCTGGCTGATGTCTTCAGATGTTTCTTTAATAGATCCACATAATTTACTTTTCTCATGATGCCATCTATTTTGTAAAGTGCACCAGTCCCTTATGCAGCAAAGCAGCCCCACAACATTATACTACCACCCGCATACTTCACAGTTGGGATGGTGTTCTGAGGCTTCAAAACTTCGCCCTTTTCCCTCCAAATATACCGTTCATCATTATGGCCGAACAGTTACATTTTTGTTTCGTCAGAACACAGGGCATGTCTCCAGAAATTAAGATTTTTTTCCCCCATGTGCAGCTGTGAACTGTAGTCTGGCTTTTTTATGGTGGTTTTGAAGTAATGGCTTTCTCCTCCCAGAGTAACCTTTCAGCTCATGGCGATACAGTATTTGTTTTACTGTGGATAATGACACGGTCTTACCAGTTTCAGCCAGCATCTTCACAAGATCTTTTGCTGTTGTCCTGGGGTTGATTCGCACATTTGCACCAAAAAACATCCTTCTCTGGGACTCAGAATCTGTCTCCTTCCTGAGCTGTATGATGGTTGTACATTCCCATGTTTTTTTTATAATTGTGCATCATTGTCTGAACGGATGAACGTGGGACCTTCAGGCATCTGGAAATTGCACCTAAGAATGAGCCACACTTGTGGAGGGCAAGAATACTTTTTCTGATGTCTTGGTGGATTTCTCTTGATTTTCCCATGATGTCAAAGAAAGAGGCTCTGTGTTTGAGGTGTGCCTTTATATGCATCCACAGGTGTGCCACCAATTAACTCAAATGGAATCAATTTACCTATCAGAAGCTTCTTAAGCTCAGCATGGAATCATCTGGATTTTTTTTCTTTTTTGTTTAAAGGCATGATAAACTTAGTGTATGTATACTTCTGACTTTGATGAAAGTGATAAAAAATACATGAAAATTCTCCCTCGCTCGATTCTGACATTTAAAAAATGCAAAAAATATGTTAATGTTTATTAATTTAAAACAAAAAAAATTTTACTCTGATTTAATGTATGACAGTAAAGAAATAAACGTTTTTGTGTGTTTTTTTCTTGTGTACAGTATGTAAATATCTGGTTTCAGCTGTAATTATTTATAATAATAATTATTATTATAAGTGGCACTGATTACTATGATCACTTTTCTTTTCATACAGAATTTTTTTTAAGAAAAATATGGTGAATTTGTTTAGTTACAGTTGTTGTTGTGATAATTTTGTAAAATGGATGCTTTCAATACACGTTGGTCATAAACATTAGTGAATATTCAGTTAATGTTATTTATTTCCCTTGTTGTTTCTTTCAGGAAATTATGACTATAAGAGACAGTCTCAGTGTTCAATGTCTCACAGAAAGACTTGGAAATTGTGGAGTGTCTAGTTGTGACTGAGGATATGAGAATATGTTGTACTTTAATGAAACCTACAATGTTACAGTATATTTGTAAAGCTGTAGCGCCACCTACAGATCTTGTGAAAATGGACACTACATTAAATACACTTTTCTCTTTGACCACATCTGAGATTTTGGATGATTAATTAACATGTTTGTACCACTGAGGTTTCTAGCACAGTAATAAACAGCAGAATCCTGGGCATTCAAACCGGTCAGCTGCAGATACACCATGTTTTTGGAGTTGTCTCTGGTAATTTCCAAACGTCCCTCAATGTCTTTGGCGTATATTGTTTTACTGGCATCAGACCAGATAACCCCAATCCATTATAGAGCTTTTCCAGCTTGTTGTCTGATCCAGTGTGTGACACTCACAAAATAAGTTTTGTTGAGATTATTATTTTTGTTTCCTTTCCTTCTATTGCAATGGTATTTGATTTTATTGTTTATTTAATAGAATACTAATGAGAGATTACGGAAAAAAACACTATGATGTACTTCATCAATTGGACACAGGGTGGCAGTAACCACGAACAGTGTTACACTGAGATAATTAGCGGTGCAGAGCAAAATGAGCTCATAATCCGTGTTACTGGAGAATGAGCAACAGTTGTCCTGCGTCGCCGATTTCTCAGGAATATTTCTGATATTTTCAGGTTAGTTACAAACCTTTTATGGGACTACAGATGTTTATCAGCTAATATGAATCTCCAGTGATGTGTATTCTGTGAGCTAATAGTATGTCACACGTGTAGACAGTTAAAATTTAACGGTGCGCAGTGGTGAAAATGGCGGCCGATGCGGCCGAATATTGTTTATTTTATTCGTTAATTATGGCTCCGAAGCGTTTGTGGGTTATTTCAGTGTGTGTGGAAAACAGCTATGTGTGTAGTGCAATGGTAAAAGTGTAAAAGGTTCATTTGAATGTACAACATAACACCAGTTATGGCTGCGGCCTTGTTTATGGGCGCACACATGTTAATGTTATAGTGATACAGATTCAGATCATAGAACTGGGCGCCAAGTTATGAGACATATGTGTATTATTGAAGTTTGGGTTCTTATACAGTAAATGTAACAGTTTAACTGCAAATGGAATTTATTCTGTTGTATAAAGTGAACACTTACAAAATGGAGTTATTACAAAAATACTAATTATATATAATAATAATAATAATTTTGGATAAAAGGACAAAGATGTAGGGTGTTTAAAGGAAAAAGGATAAACGTGATTGATGTTAGACCAAAAATGGAATTTAAAGAGAAAATGTTTGTTTTTGGTTTCATACAAATGTTTGAGTTAATGTTTGTAAAATGTGTGAGGCATTTATGTGAAAGTAGACCTTTTGAAGAATATAAGGCAATTGTTATACAAATGTGGATATAACCTGTGCTTCAATACAAAGCAGACAAAAAGAACAGAAAGTGATTCATGATTGCAGATGCAAAGTTAAAATGAAGTTGAAAATAAAGATAATCCGTGTTACTGGAGAATGAGCAACAGTTGTCCTGCGTCGCTGATTTCTCAGGAATATTTCTGATATTTTCAGTTTCAGGATTATCTATATATCTGCCAGCGGGGACCTAGCTGGGGCCCGCGACAAGTGCATGCCATAGCCACCAAAGTTAAACCCAGATCCTTTACAGGAAAGACTCAGAGTTTCTCCAGGTATTTTCACCACTGAAACCAGTGGGAATAAACTTAAGATTCTGAGACTGAATACCTGATACAATTAAAAAGAAAACTAATGTCTAATAAATTCATTTGGTATTCAGCATGAGAACTCACTTATGAAGCTGATTAGTAGCAGGAATAAGGAGAGTGGGATCTTCATGGTGAGTGTTGATGAGACTCGATCTCTCCACTCAGCTCAGCTGCACATAAATACTGCATGGACACACAGCAGTCTGGATTTGCATCGTGATGTCATGATAGAAAACATGTGGGAGTCATGATGATGTAACGGAGAGGAACTGCAACTAATCCTTGATAGTGATATGATTATTACAGTGTGTATCATGTGCAGTAACATCAGAAATTTTGTATTATGGTTTAAAATCTATATTAGAATTATATAAAAAAAAAGAACTAACTTTAATCTTTTTGTTCTCATTTGTGGATTTTATTTATTTATTTGTTTGTTTGTTTATTTATTTATTTTACATTTTCTAAGATTTGTATACATCAGTGTTGTCTTGTGTCCTGTTATTGTGAACACTGAATGAGGGGTTTTTGTACAGGGATGTTGTTTATTCGTCTCACTGTGTGGTTCACGAGTGCAGTAATACACAGCTGTGTCTTCAGTCTGCATGTTTTGTCCTGTTAATGTCACTGTGCTGCTGGACGTGTCTCTGGAAGCCTGAAACCTGCTTTTCAGTTTCTCACTGAAGTAAGTGTTACCATCACCACATATACCTCCGATCCATTCCAGAGTTTTTCCTGCAGGTTGTCGTATCCAGTTCGTACAGTAGCTGTTATCAGTTAATGAATATCCAGACACTTTACAGGTCAGAGTCAGTGACTGACCAGGAGTTAATACTGTGGATCCGGTCTGGATCAGCTCAACACTGTGAACACCTGTTAAAGAAAAGTTATTTTAATGATGTAAAAGCAAAAAGCTTTAAGGAACCAAAACTGTATTACATGTCAAATGTAAAAACACTTACAGTGTACGGCTGCCAGCAGCAGCAGCAGTAGGGATGTAGAGATCATGGTGTGTGTTGGAGCAGAAGAAGTAAAAGCTCTTGGTCTTTGTTGCTTAAATCTACAGATAACAGAGATAGGACATTTGCATAGAGACACTCCTTATCTTAGGGTCAAAATGGGATGGATTCTTATATGAGAAAACCTTCTCATCTTTTAAACATGTCTGTATTTTTTAGAGATATCTATCACTGCAGCTTGAGTTTATGTTTGAACCAATAAGAAGCTTAAGGCAGGTGTTATTGAGTAGATTTATACACCAGGGGTCAGCAACCCGCGGCTCTGGAGCCACAAGTGGCTCTTTCATCCCTCTGCTGCGGCTCCCTGTAGATTTGGAAAATAAATATTTAATTAAAATTAATTTTATTTTAGTTAGTTAGATTTTTTTAAAAATGTCATTCTAAATTCTAAGATTATGATCCTATTGTGACATTAAAATAAACCGTGTTTAATTTGTTTGTCGCTCAAAATATGCGTCATAACTGCCGACTTGCTACAGCACTGTAAATCCGACACACAGAAGCAGACGCATTTTTGGTTTGCTGCAGCCGGCAAGTAAAATTTTGATGTCATGAATATGAAGAGGACTCGATTAGTCATTGAAAGTTACCTTCAACCCAGCGTCATTTTTGTTAAGTTAGTTCAAGCTGTTCCAAATATTTTTGTTTGCTTGCAGAAATAAAAAGAGTTTTGTGGCTCCCTGTGGGTTTTTTTTCTGTGGGAAGAAGGTCCAAATGGCTCTTTGAGTGTTTAAAGTTGCCGAGCCCTGTTATACACTATCAGGTGTTTTCAGGTGAATCTATAATAAGAAAACACACAGCAAACTTTATTTCTATTCATTTATAATTCTGTTTAATTTAGAACCTTAAATTATAACAGCATTATAAAATACATCTTGTCATATTACTGAGAAACCTCACAAATACAGGAGGATGTAGTTACATAAATTATAGTGTTGTTATTTGTCCAAACTGTGTTTAACACCCCAAATAACTAATCACACATTATGGAAAGAGTGAAAAAGAAGAGAAAATGTAGATATTTGTCTGATAATGACTGGTACTGAATGAGTCTCATACAGAATGCAGTTTGTGGATTCACTTTTTTTCACTTTATTTGATGAGCTCTGCTGCCTCCTTCAGTTGTTTCAGTTATTGAACCTCAGACTATAAGTCTGTGTTTTTGTACTGATGTCTAAGGGGAAGTATCACTGTGGTTCACGGGCGCAGTAATAAACTGCAGTGTCTTCTGTCCTCAAGTTGTTCATCTGCAGATACACCTGCATCTTACTGTCATCTCTGGAGATGGTGAAGCGGCCCTTAACAGCATTAGAGTAGTATATGCTACTGCCGTGGATAATTGCAAGAAATTCCAGTCCTTTTCCTGGCGCCTGTCTGATCCAAGCCATCCAGTTGCTACTAAAGGTAAATCCAGATGCTGTGCAGGTCAGTTTATGAGACTGATCAGGTTTGATGATCACTGGATCAGACTCGATCAGTGTCTGACTGCAGGAATCTGAAATAGAAGAATATTCAACGGTAGAAGTTAATGTTAAAGAAATATATATATATATATGTGTGTGTGTGTAATAAATAATACTAACATTGAATGAAGATTGCTAGAGTAAAGTAACACAAAACTCTGCCTAGTCCCATCTCAAAGAATTAAAATGATTCCTGCTGCTGTAAATGAACACAAACTGCTGCTATGTTGTTGGGCTGAATGTTTCAGCATAAATGGTTCAAACACAGGATTTGGTTTGCATGACACACCCACTAGAGATATAAAAACATCCACAGAGGAACAGACGAGAGGAGAAAACTATTTCTGTAAGTTTCACATTGTCAGGTCACTAACTGTTCTGTTTGTAGTATTAGTTAACGCTCCCTAACACTCCTGCTGCTTGGGTCTAGATTTTTCTTGCACTGTGATACACATAAATGCATAAAAATGTAAGTGAGTCAATCTGTAGAATTCCTAAAATACACAGAATATTGTTGTTAAATATGAATCACTTTTGCAGAATCCAAAAAAATCAATAATCTGTCCAATGAGTTAAATTGGGAATGGGATGACTAGGATGGGAGACTGGGTTGTGTGTTGTATTTTTTTGGGACTAGGATGTGTCTATTACAGTGTGTATTGTGACTGTGATGTGTGTATTACAGTGTGTATTGTGACTGTGATTTATTTATTTATTTATTTATTTATTTATTTATTTGTTTGGAACCCCATTAGCTTCCACGAGTGGTCGCTAATCTTCCTGGTGTCCATTTTACAATATCAAAACATATTATACACAATCACATTACACTTTTTACAATATATTATCAAAAGAATAAATACACTTCAATTTAAGTCATTACACTTAGTTTTCATTACAGATCATACATTTTTTTTAACATCTTTTTAAAATAAGATCTGTTGCTTATTTGTCTTATACACATTGACAGTTGATTCCAAGCTACTGGACCAAATAACTGAGCAGTACTCCAGGTGTGACAAGACCAAAGACTGGACTACTGTTCTCATGACTGAGGGTGGACAAAACAGCACACACTTCCTAGCTAAAGCAATGCCTCTACCCATCCTAGAAACAATATGATTTATCTGATCAGTCCATGAGAGCTGATTATCCAGCTTGACACCCAATAGTTTAGTTGTAGTAACCTGCTCAACCAAAGTTGTATCAATAGTCAAATTTAGGTTACAAAGTTTATTTAACAAATGTTTAGTACCAAAAACAATACATTTGGTTTTGGAAATATTTAGTACTAATTTGTTCAAATTAACCCAGTTGATAATCAAATTTAATTGGTTTTGAAGGTTCATACTTAGATCGCTTATTGAAGGAGATGCACAAAATAAACTTGCATCATCTGCATACAGTACAACTTCTGTGTTTCTAACAACATGAGGCAAATCATTCACAAAAATTGAAAATAAGAGTGGACCCAGACAGCTGCCCTGTGGAATACCGCATGATATACATTTACTATCAGAAAAACTACCATTAAAAAATACTTGCTGAGTTCTGCCATAGAGATAACTCCTTATCAGTGAAGCAGACAATTGTGGGAATCCATAACACTTGAGCTTTGACAACAGAATATCATGGTCAATTACATCAAATGCAGCTGTAAAATCTAAAAGTACAGCACCAACAAGTTTTTTATCCTCCATATACGTAAGCCACTGATCAACCATATGCACTAATGCAGTGTTAGTTGAATGGCCTGGTCTATAGGCATGCTGTGAACTCGTTAGCAATTAATTTAATGTAAAGTACTCTAGCATTTGATTAAAAAGTAACCTTTCAAATATTTTGCTTAATACAGGAAGAATATGAATTGGTCTGCAATTAGAAGGAGGAAACCCTGCCTTTTTATCTTTAAGTAAAGGCACAATTTTAGACTGTTTCCATAGCTTAGGAAACACTCTGCTGAGAACTGAACTATTAAAGATGTGACATATTGGTTTGCACAAAATATTTGCAACAATTTTAAAAATTTTGCCATCAAGATGATCATTACCAGGTGTTTTCTCATCAGATAAGGAGAGAAGCAACTTTTTAACGTTGTCCTCACTACAAGTATTAAATGACAGGGAGCAAGTTTTCCCTCTCATAATAAATCTAACATTGTCACAAGGAGATTCAATATCTTGCATTATCATACATGATCTTAATTGTTCTACTTTGCATATAAAAATATCATTCAAATGATTGGCAATATCACAAGGTTTACTAATAATGTCACCATCATTGGTCTCCATGTACATATTCAAATTATTTGATTTTTTATACATCAATTCCTGTAATACTTTCCACAATTGTTTGCTATCATTACTAGAATTTGAGATTTTTTGTCCATAATATGCTTTCTTTTTTATGTTATTTAAGTTTGTAGCTTTGTTTCTCAACTTGCGATAATGTACTCTGTCTACATCACATTTTGATTTTGAAGGCCATATCTTTGACATTGTCCCTTTGCCTCATGAGGGACATTAGCTCTTCATCTAACCATGGAGCACTGTTGATTTTTATAGATCTTTTCCGGAGAGGTGCATATTTATCATCTATTTTACTAAAAGTGTCCATAAAAATGTTAAGAGAAGCATTTACATCCCCCTCCTGAAGAACTGCAGACCAATTTGAGTTATTTACCTCATCAACAAACAATCTGGGATTAAAGTTTTTAAATGATCTACGATACATGATCCTTCCACCAGATTTAGGAATTTTCATCATTATTGAAATTGCTATCAGGTTATGATCACTACATCCTACCCCCACAGAAACAGCTTGTGAACATAAATCAGGAACATTAGTAAAAATATGATCTATGCATGTTGATTTAGATGTATTATCCATAGCAATTTTTGTGGGTCGTGTCACCACTTGTTTGAGATTACATACAGTAGCCATTGTAAACAACTTTTTATGCAATGAGCACTTTTTAAGTGATGAGTGTATTACAGTGTGTATTGGGAATGGGATGTCACACAGCATGCTGACAGAGCTGCCATCTCTACCTGTGGCTTTTTCAAGTGTTTCCAGGAGCATAGAAACAGGGTTTATCTAGATTTTCATTCCTGATAATTAGTTTAGGCCACGCCCATTTTAGGGTTATATCCAGGTATATTTATAGATAATTGGAGCAGTAAATAGATACAAACTGTGTTCATCTGTGTTACAATTATAAGTTAAGCAACTTCAGTTAGTTCAGTTACAATGTGTCTGGTTTTTGTACAGCTGCTTCCTCAGCTCCAGTCACTGTAGAACTTCAGGCACAGTAATAAACCGCAGTGTCCTCTGTCCTCAGACTCTTGGCCTCTAAGTACTGTGTGCTTGCTGAGACGTCTTCTGTTAAAGTGAGCTGGTTCTTCACAGACTCTGCATGTGTTGCATCATTATTGCCTGTATCCATCCAGCCAAGCCATTCCAGAGCTTTCCCTGGTTTCTGTCTGATCCAGTGTATGTAGTTGCTTGTCATTGAATATCCATTTATCTTACAGGAGATCTTCACAGTTTCTCCAGGTCTCTTTACCACAACAGGAGACTGGTCCAGTCTGATCTCATCACTGCTGACACCTAGCAGATAAAACATAACAAAGATCATCATCAACACAGACAAGATATTCTGAGGGAAGAAATAAACAGTACAGAAGTCTCAGGTACCTTTGGTTAACATTATAACAAAGATGTAGTACTGAGTGACCCTCAGCCCAATCATCATGCTCTTTGATTCAGTCGTGTGACACAAACTTCAAACTGCAAGAGGCTTTTTTTAATAACAGGGTGAATTTGCATAAACCCACTTCAGCTGTTAGATTTCATAGTTTCATGAATCCTTCTCAAAAATAAGCAGCTGCTGCTCCCTACAGATACATTTGCAAAATATTATAATGTTCCTGCTGCAAAAAAAAAAAAGAATTCAGAAACTGAACATTTTCATCACAAAGGTTTAAAAGAGAGAAAACACTCAGATACAGTATCAGCAGTAACATAGTAAATCATTTGTTTTAATTAATTAGTTAATTGGGAAATCAATATTCGTTTCAATGATAATTTAAAACATGAACTAAAATGTTAAGTTGATATGTTTTAGCTAATTCGGGTATTCCAATGATCAATTAATAAAAATAATTTGGTGAGAATTAAAAAAACTTTGTGTTTGTTTTTTTCCTTTTAATTTGTACATTACCAGAAATTCATGATCAAATTAAACAATGTTCACATTTCACATTTAATTTCATGGGATTCGTATTAATTTCTCGTATAGATTGTAAAGTTAATGTAACAAACTTTTATTTATTTATTTTATTAATGCCAGTGTTGGTGTCTATGCTGAAATATTTGTAATATGGGGATTAGTTACTCAGTAAAATGTAGTTGTTATTCAATTAAAGAATTGAATTGTGATGAGGTTTTTGTGCAGCACTGCAGCTTGTTGTGTCACTGTGTGGATCACGAGCGCAGTAATACACAGCTGTGTCTTCAGTCTGCATGTTCTGTCCTCCAACTGTTATTGTGTTAGTAGAAGTGTCTCTGGAGATGCTGAACTTATTTTTCAGTTTCTCACTGTAAGCTGTACCCCCACCACTCCAGATGACTCCAATCCACTCCAGAGCTTTTCCTGCAGGTTGTCGAATCCAAGCTGTATGATCGCTCGTAACTGAATATGAAACCTTGCACTGGATGGAGAGACTCTGGCCTGGCTGGACTGTCATGGAAGCAGGCTGAGTCAGTTCCTCACCATGCACATCTGTGGAGGAAAACACATGGTGATATCTCACACAATATATGCTGCACCTTTATTCTTCATCTAGTAAATGAATAAATTTGATAAAGCACTCACAAGAAGCAGCTGCCAGCAGGAGCAGTAGAGATGTAGAGAACATGGTGTGTGTTGTTTGGACTGGAGTCTTCTCTGTTCTCCAAAGTTTAACAGACACCATCACATCATATAAATAGAGTGAGATCCAGCTCTGACACTTGGATTTGTTTATCTGATGACGATGGGAGGAGAATGTATCTGAAATGTATTTAAATCATGAGGAGGAGATTTATCTGATAGAGCATGTGTTGGTTTTGTTGAGCTTAGCTTAAGGTATCATGTACCTGTATTCTAGCTGATTACTTTAATCTGTTTAAGCAATTGATTAACAATGTTGTGGATTAAGTAGTTGACCAACAATACTGGTAAATATCATTTAGATTTTAGATTTTGTTACAGATTAATGATTAATAAAAATTTTGTGTATAGTCCAAGGGACAAAAGGGGGAAATTGTAGAGGAAATTTTGACTTTAGAGATGTTCATAAGAACCTGTCCTTCTATGCTTCTATATGTCCTAAAACAGCTTCCAGCAGACCGTTCCCTTGGGACCTTGGTAGGTACAGATTAGCTTGGTCAGAACATGAGCAGGCTTCTAAACCAATGGTTGATGATGTTTTGCATTTACATGTCCCGTTAAATTTATTTCCTGTCTCTAAAATCCTGATGTTATCAATGATCGGGGCTTTTCCTCTCTCATGTTACACGTGGAGTGTTGGGTCCTGCTACACGGCTGAACACAATAAATACGTGAAACCTTTATTACTCTTGCCCATGCCTACCAGTGTGATATTTTACGTTGTCTTTGGAGTTGTAAACATGTTTTGTCAAAATATTCATACTATAATTTACCTAAAATTGTGATTTACATCATTTAACTGCCACCTGAAAATGTGGGTTTGTCATGTGTCAGTAGTAAGTCTGTGTTTTTGTACCGATGTCTAAGGGGAAGTATCACTGTGTGTCACGGGCGCAGTAATAAACTGCAGTGTCTTCTGTCCTCAGGCTGTTCATTTGCAGGTACACCTGCTTTTTACTGTTGTCTCTGGAGATGGTGAAACGGCCCTGAACAGTGCTGGAGTGATATGTGCTGCTACTGTATATACTAGCAACCCATTCTAGTCCTTTTCCAAGTGCCTGTCTGATCCAAGCCATATCTGAGCCACCAAAGTTAAATCCAGATGCTGTGCAGGTCAGTTTATGAGACTGATCAGGTTTGATGATCACTGGATCAGACTCAATCAGTGTCTGACTGCAGGAATCTGAAACAGAAGAAAATTTAATGGTAGGAATTAACATTAAAAATGAATGAAAAATATTTTAATTATGTAACAAAAATTACTAACATTGAATGAAGATTGCGAGAGTAAAGTAATGTCATAAAGTAGTCATTTTTTTAGCTAATCCTGGTTTTCTGATGATGCATTAATAAAAATCATTTGGTGAGATGATAAAACACTTTGTTTCTTTTTTTTTTCGTTTAATTTGTACATTACCAGAAATTCATGATCAAATTATACAATGTTCATATTTCACATTTAATTACAGATATACATTGAGGAGTTTTTGGATGGTTTTTGTTCATTCGGGATGAAGAGTTAAAGCCTGAGTGCTGAGTGTGAATGGATGTTGTTCTTTATAATAAATGTCTTTTGCAGACACATTTCATTTCAACTAGTTATAAAAAGAGACCATTATTCCTAAGTAACCTTTTATTTATTTATTTTATTAATGCCAGTGTTGGTGTCTATGCTGAAATAATTGTAATATGGGGATTAGTTACTCAGTAAAATGTAGTTATTATTTAATTAAAGAAGTGAATTGTGATGAGGTTTTTGTGCAGCACTGCAGCTTGTCGTGTCACTGTGTGGTCTTCGAGCGCAGTAATACAAAGCTGTGTCTTCAGTCTGCATGTTCTGTCCCCGTAAGGTCACAGAGTTACTGGAAGTGTCTCGAGAGACCACAAACTTGTCTTTAAATGAATCTTTCTTATCAATACTCCCACTATAATAAATGGTGTTGATCCATTCTAAAGCTTTTCCTGCAGGTTGTCGAATCCAAGCTGTTCCAATGTGGCTGCTGCTATCAGTGATAGAAGCTCCAGACACTTTACAGGTGATGGTTAAAGTCTCTCCTGGCTTTATAAGCAGTGAGTCTGGCTGGATGAGCTCAGTAGCACAGAACACATCTGTAAAAAGAGAAAAAGAAAAGGTGGACATGTCGAACTGAAAGGATCAGATGAAATAATAAAGCTTCAATCCAAACACTCACAGGGGGCGAGAGCCAGCAGCAGCAGTGGAGCTGAAGCAAACATGTTTGTGTTGAAGGAAGACTAATGAGAAGTGTTTCCTCTCTAGATCAGAACGCTGCTAATATTACAAGAGGAGATGCAGATTTGCATAAACATTACAGAGAGGCTGTGTTGAGTGCAGCTCTGCAGCTGTTAATCACACTCACACCCAGTTTCATCTCCATATCAATTTAATGTGGAAAATAATTCAGCTGTTTGTTATTATTAATAATGATATGAACGTGTTGTGATGTAATTAACGCTTCCTGTGAAGGTCAGATTGAAAAGTGATCTATTTCCAGTTCCCTCAAATTAATCTGAATCTACACCATAATCCATGAAAATGATAATAATTAGATAAATGATCCTTTATGTCGTTATCAGTCATGTGTAGGCTGCACTCTAGAGAATTACATTAACACAGAAATGATTCTCATGTCTGCAAATTTCCTGCTTTCTGTTATGAGAAGGTGAATATGAACATGGCTGAAGTTGTTAAAGCCAAACTTACAGTACAGAGGTACAGTTAGACTACGGAGTTCACATATCCAACCCATTCCAGAGCTTTCCCTGGTTTCTGTCTGATCCAATGCATGTTGTACTCAGTCATAACAAAGCCGTGTATCTTACAGGAGATCTTCACAGTTAAAGTTGAGATATTTAATTCATGAAGTTACTGCTACAAACCTGAAGATAATTATTTTCTTATAATCAATGGCACTGATTACTATGATCATGTTTCCTCTTATACAGTAGCAGTCTGTGAACGGTGATAATTTATTTATTAATTAAAGAAGAATATGGTGAACTCTATTTACGTTTAATGTTAGTTAATGTTGTTGGAGTTGTCTCTGGTTATTTCCAAACATCCCTCAATGTCTTTGGCGTATATTGTTTTACTGGAATCAGGCCAGATGACCCCAATCCATTCTAGAGCTTTTCCAGCTTGTTGTCTGATCCAGTTGTCTGATCCACAATTTCTCACACGTTTACACAAATTCTAATTTGTTGATGTGATTATTATTAGACAAAGACACTACAGTATATAAAGTTCAGGTAAGTGATGTGATCATAATGGTCTTTAGAGATATAATATGGATTTAAATCAACAATATTATCATAAACAAATAACTAGCTTGAAATGTTTTGTGATCATTTCTGGGATATATATATATTTTTTTATTTTTTATTTCTTTATTTTTTTGTTAGACTCGGATAGATCAGTGTTGTGTCTTGTGAACATTGAAACACGTCTCACTGTAGTTCAAGAGCACAATAATACTCAGCTGTGTCTTCAGTCTGCATGTTCTGTCCTGTTAATGTCACTGTGCTGCTGGACGTGTCTCTGGAAATCTGAAACCTGCTTTTCAGTTTCTCACTGTAGTAAGTGTTACCATTACCACATATACATCCAATCCATTCCAGAGTTTTTCCTGCAGGTTGTCGTATCCAGTGTATACAGTAGCTGTTATCAGTTAATGAATATCCAGACACTTTACAGGTCAGAGTCAGTGACTGACCAATAGTTAATACTGTGGATCCGGTCTGGATCAGCTCAACACTGTGAACACCTGTTAAAGAAAAGTTATTTTAATGATGTAAAAGCAAAAAGCTTTAAGGAACCAAAACTGTATTACATGTCAAATGTAAAAACACTTACAGTGTACGGCTGCCAGCAGCAGCAGCAGTAGGGATGTAGAGATCATGGTGTGTGTTGGAGCAGAAGTTAAAGCTCTTGGTCTTTGTTGCTTAAATCTGGCACTAAAACAAATTCCTCACATGTGAAAACATGCCTGGCAATAAAGCTGATTCTGATTCTGATAAATGAGAAAACTTCCTCATCTTTTAAACATGTCTGTATTTTTTAGAGATATCTATCACTGCAGATTGAGTTCATGTTTGAACCAATAAGAAGCTTAAGGCAGGTGTTAATGAGTAAGTTTATACACTATCTGGTGTTTTCAGGTGAATTTATAATAAGAAAACTTACAGAAATTATTGGTTATTTAGAACAGGAAACTTTATTTACATACATTTATTGCTATATGTAATTTGGAACCTTATTTTATAACAGCATTATTTAGTTTGTTATTATGAACGTGTCGTGATGTAATTAACGCTTCCTGTGAAGGTTGCAAATCTGATCTATTTCCGGTTCCCTCAGATTAATCTGAATCTTTCTCTGGTTTCTGTTGGATCCAGTGCATGAGGTTCATGGAGAAGTACAGTAGGAGACAGAGACATACATGCAAATTTCTCATATTATATTTTAATCTTGAGCATCATCCTCTTTCATTCGCATTCACAGAAGAGGACTTGCAGTCTCTGCTCACTTTATTCAACAATTTGGAATTTTCCCTACTCCATACACACCTGATTGAACTGTTATTGTATACATTTATATAGTCTCCAGCTTCTTACTCTCAATCAGTATGATTTTCTTCTTCTATCTATATTATTTAGAAAGCAGCACATCCTATTATTGTCATATATTGTACTTATTACACTTATTACAGACCTATATATGAAATGACCACAACTGCATGATTCAAAGACTATTTATAAAATATGTAGAATTGGACGATCGTGTATTTCTTGGGGCTGGCCGAGGAACGACGTGGTTGAATCGTGACTCAGGAGGAGATTCATCTGATGGAGGATCTGTGGGTGTTTTAAGGCAGTGGACCAAATGGTACCGGGCCGCCCAAGGAACTTTCAATTATTTCCATTTTATTTACTGTGGTGTATTTCTCTCGGGTTTTGCAACTTTCCATGAACGAGAGGTTAATTGGGAGATGAGAGACGTCACCTAAAGCCGCACCAATACTGCACATGCGCAAAATATCGTGATCTCGGGCCGGGTTTAGTTGACGTCTGGAGCTGAGCGGCTGCAAGCAGCAGTGGTGTTGTAGCTTTGGTGGAGAGAGAAGGTGTGTATCGATCTTCTCTCTGTTCACTGGTACTTTCTCATGTTTAACTGCTTGGTGTACGTGTATATTGTGTTTGCTCAAATTTAACCCACAAATCCACAAAAATGAGTACGAAACAGACGTCGTTAGAAAGTTAGAAACACTGCCGGTGTTCTGGATTAAAGTCATGGCGGAATACCCTGAGATTGCCACCACAGCACTTAAATCCCTATCGCCATTTCCGACATGCTATCGGTGTGAAGCGGGGTTTTCTGCAGTGACAGCATCCGAAATAAAACAACGGAATAAACTGGACATAAGCAACACACTTTGGGTGTCATTGTCTCCTATTTCCCCAGATGGAACCGTCTCGTTGCAAAGAAACAAGCTCAGGGTTCTCATTGATTTAGCGTTGTAGTGAGATAAATAGGCATAATGTGGGAAATAATTCATCTGTTTGTTATTATTAATAATGATATGAACGTGTTGTTACTGTATGTAATTAATGCTTCCTGTGATGGTCAGATTGAAATCTGATGTATTTACAGTTCTCTCAGATTAATCTAAATCTGTTCCTGGTTTCTGTTGGATCCAGTGCATGAGGTACATGGAGAAGTACAGTAGGAGACAGAGACTTACAGACACGTACATCACTTTCCTGTGTTCATCACATCACATGTTAGATAGCAGCACTTTTCTTGTGCATTTAAAGTAATGTTGAACATAGTGAGAGCTTTAACATTCAAAGCCAGAAAAAAAGACATTCAGAAAACCTCAGGATTCACAGCAAATCAATGAAAATATCGAAATAATATATAATAAATATAATAAATAAATAATATAAATGTTAATTGTTTTATTTGTGTAACATATTTAAGAATAAATCCTGTTTTACAATTTCAATACGAATCGAAACAAATTAATTTTACTATATCGTCGCTGTCGGGTGGAATCCTCGTATCTCTAAAATCATTATTTTTCAAAAAATTAAAAAAACGCTGTATCTTATCTGCAATGCACAGGGTTTAGTCCGCGTTGCAGTTGATTGTCCTGTCCTCAGACGAGCACCAGAACTAGCAGGGGTCAAGATTCTTTTTTCCTTTGAGCCCAGTGTTTTGAAGACATTTACCTCAGAATACGTGTTGATTCGTTGCAACTCTTCTTGAGGAGAAATATGCCGCGAAGCTCTCTCGTGGAATGAAGAAGAGGTGGATAGTTGAAGTGTCCAATGGAGTTAAGAGATTTGCGCTCAAGCTATTTTCAAGACTTAAGATTGGTTAATAACTTGTAAAAAAAAATAACAGACCCACGTGGGGACTGACCAATAGCATCGATACGTGAAAAAATATGAAATTGACAAAATTTGGACATACGAGGTTTCCGCCCGACAGCGACGATATATCGATTTATCATTTCCTACAATTATGTGCAAGTCAATCCCACTGGGACAAGGAACAATGATTCAGTGAGCAGGACTGTAAACTTGGTCATGATCAATCTAAATCATAACTCAAATATAATATGATGTATAGATTTCATTTTAATTTACTTGATTTAACCGATTATTGTATACATTTATATAGTCTCCAGCTTCTTACTCTCAATCAGTATGATTTTCTCCTTCTATCTATATTATTTAGAAAGCAGCACATCCTATTATTGTCATATATTGTACTTATTACACTTATTACAGACCTATATATGAAATGACCACAACTGCATGATTCAAAGACTATTTATAAAATATGTAGAATTTTGCAGTCTGGTTAACTGCGTAACAAATATTACAAAACTGATACACCATGAATAATAAGTACATCACTTTCCTGTGTTCATCACATCACATGTTAGATAGCAGCACTTTTCTTGTGCATGTAATAGTGAACATAGTTAGAGCTTAAACATTCAAAGCCAGAAAAAATCATTCAGAAAACCTCAGGTTTCAAAGAAATCAATGAAAATATCTAAATAATATCAATGTTATTAGTTTTCTTTGTACAACATATTTAAGAATAAATCCTGTATTACAATTTCAATATAAATCGAAACAAAAAACTAATTTTACTATATATCAATTTATCATTTCCTACAATTATGTACAAGTCAATCCCACTGGGACAAGGAACAATAACTTGAGTGAGCAGGACTGTAAATTTGGTCATTATCAATCTAAATCATAACTCAATTATAATATGATGTATAGATGTCAGTATTAATTTACATGATTTAAAAAGTATACATTTAAAATATAATTATAGTTTAAAATTTAGCACTACAATCTCATCAGATCACTTGACAGAAAGCTAGCTGATGTCTTCTTCTCACTTTTCTGAGAAACTTAGAGGGTGAACCATGGATTCCTCTAGATGTAGAAACCTCCTCATCTCATAAACTTCTCAAATATGTGATTATAAATCTATAAAATTTGGAACATTTAAAGATGTTCTCAGGTGAATTTATGTGAAGTGAACACACTCTTCATATTGGCAAATTCAGTAAGGAGTAGTTGTAGTTGTTATAGGACAATAATCAAGGACCAGGTAGATCACAAGGACCAGGTTACATTACACTCAGGAATTGTAGAGGTGGTGGATGCAGGGGCCGATAATTTATTGTGTAAAATATAAACAATACCCATGAATTTCTGCACCCTTTGGTTCTACTGTGACATGGAGTTACTGCTACAAATGTGTAGATAATAGTTTTCTAATAATCAATGCCACTTAATCAATGTTAAAATTTATTTATTAATTAAAGAGGAATATGGTGAACTATTTTTATGTTTATAGTTACTGTTATTGTTGTGAAATGTATGTATTCAATAATCACTGATTGAAGTCGGACATTTAAAAAAAATGTTATTTATTTCCATCTTTGTTCCTTTGTGGGAATTTGACAATAAGAGACGGTCTCACAGAAATACATAGAAATTGTGGAGTATCTAGATGTTACTGAAGATATGAGAATACGTTGTACTTTAAAGACAATGTTACAGTATATTTGTTGAGCTGTAGCGCCACCTGCAGATCTTGTGAAAATGCCCTTTATTTTGAATGCATTTTGCTCTTTGACCACATCTGGGGGAGAATTTTGAATGGCTGATTAACATGTTTGTACCACTGTGGTTTCTAGCACAGTCATAAACAGCAGAATCCTGGGCATTCAAACCGGACAGCTGCAGATACACCATGTTTTTGGAGTTGTCTCTGGTAATTTCCAAACATCCCTCAATGTCTTTGGTGTATATTGATTTACTGGCATCATACCAGATAGCCCCAATCCATTCTAGAGCTTTTCCAGCTTATTGTCTGATCCAGTTCATGCCATAGCCACCAAAGTTAAACCCAGATCTTTTACAGGAAAGACTCAGAGTGTCTCCAGGTTTTTTCACCACTGAACCAGTGGGAATAGACTCAAGACTCTGACACTGAGTACCTGATACAGAAAAAAGAACACGTGTATTTAAAAATAAATAATAAGATACATTCCGGATTCAGCATGAGAACTCACCTATGAAGCTGATTAGTAGCAGGAATAAGGAGAGTGGGATCTTCATGGTGAGTGTTGATGAGACTCGATCTCTCCACTCAGCTCAGCTGCACATAAATACTGCATGGACACACAGCAGTCTGGATTTGCATCATGACATCATGATAGAAAACATGTGGGAGTCATGATGATGTAACAGAGCGAAAAAGCAACTAATCCTTCAACCTACATTATCATAAGGTCTTGTTAGTGATATGATTATTACAGTGTGTATCATGTGCAGTAACATTAAAGATTTTGTATTATGGTTTAAAATCTATATTACAATTATTAAAACAATGAACTAACTATAATCTCTTTGTTCTCATTTGTGGATTATTTATTTATTTATTTTACATTTTGACTCCTATAGATCAGTGTTGTGTCTAGTGTTATTGTGGACACTGAATGAGAAGTTTTTGTACAGGGATGTTGTTTATTCGTCTCACTGTGGGGAAACGAGCGCAGTAATACACAGCTGTGTCTTCAGTCTGCATGTTCTGTCCTGTTAATGTCACTGTGCTGCTGGATGTGTCTCTAGAAATCTGAAACCTGCTTTTTAGTTTCTCACTGTAGGCAGTGCTCCCACTAGAACATATGTATCCAATCCACTCCAGAGTTTTTCCTGCAGGTTGTCGTATCCAGAATGTACAGTAGCTGCTATCAGTTAATGAATATCCAGACACTTTACAGGTCAGAGTCAGTGACTGACCAGGAGTTAATACTGTGGATCCGGTCTGGATCAGCTCAACACTGTGAACACCTGTTAAAGAAAAGTTATTTTAATGATGTAAAAGCAAAAAGCTTTAAGGAACCAAAACTGTATTACATGTCAAATGTAAAAACACTTACAGTGTATGGCTGCCAGCAGCAGCAGAAGTAGGGATGTAGAGATCATGGTGTGTGTTGGAGCAGAAGAAGTAAAAGCTCTTGGTCTTTGTTGCTTAAATCTATAACAGCGGAGGACATTTGCATAGAGACACTCCTTATCTTAGGGCAAACATGGGATGGATTCTTATATATATATATATATATATATATATATATATATATATATATAGATATATAAATATAGATATAAAAATGAGAGAACTTCCTCATCTTTTAAACATGTCTGTATTTTCTAGAGATATCTATCACTGCAGCTTGAGCTTATGTTTGAACCAGTAAGAATTTCAAGGCAGGTGATGAGTATGAGTAATTGAGTTAATGAGTAAGTTTATACACTATCAGGTGTTTTCGGGTGGATTTATAATAAGAAAACTCACAGAAATTGTTAATGAGTAATTTTATCAGGTGTTTTCAGGTGAATTTATGAATTGAAAAATTACCGACATTTTAAATCATCTAGAACAGGAAACTTTATTTCTATTCATTTATAATTCTGTTTAATTTAGAAGCTTATGGTTTAAGCAAGTCATGGTCTAATGGTTAGAGAGTCTGACTCGTAATCCTAAGGTTGTGGGTTCGAGTCTCGGGCCGGCCACGACTGAGGTGCCCTTGAGCAAGGCACCGAACCCCCCGACTGCTCCCCGGGCGTCGCTGCATAAATGGCTGCCCACTGCTCTGGGTGTGTGTTCACGGTGTGTGTGTGTGTGTGTTCACTGCTGTGTGTGTGCACTTTGGATGGGTCAAATGCAGAGTGCGAATTCTGAGTATGGGTCACCATACTTAGCCCGAATATCACGTCACTTTCACTTTTCTAACAACATTATAAAATACATCGTGTCATGTTACTGAGAAACCTCCACAACCACAGGAGGATGTAGTTACATAAATTATAGTGTTTTTATCTGTCCAACCTGTGTTTAACAACCCAAATAACTAATCACACATTATGGAAAGAGTGAAAAAGAAGAGAAAATGTAGATATTTGTCTGATAATGACTGATACTGAATGAGTCTCATACAGAATGCAGTTTGTGGATTCACTTTTTTTCACTTTATTTGTTGAGCTCTGCTGCCTCCTTCAGTTGTTTCAGTTATTGAAGCTCAGACTATGAGAACAGACTGTGTGTTAAACACAACACACTGCTGGAAACATGCTGTATTATTCCTGAATCCACTCATTAAACACTGATTCCAACTGCTGGTTAAAAATCCTGTAAAATGAAGGGATTAATAATGGTTCAGAATGAAGACTCTTTCAATAATGTTTTCTTTTATATTTAAAAATGACTTTGTGTGACTGTGTTTTAAAATGCTGCAAACGATTCTGACTTCATTCCAGTGGAAGAAAGTGAAAGTGTGACTGAGATGATTTATTAGTTACACTGAGAGGATGTCTGTAACATGTCTCATAAGGTTTTTGTAAGAGGAATCCACTATTCTGTCTCACTGTGTGTAACGAGCGCAGTAATACACAGCTGTGTCTTCAGTCTGCATGTTCTGTCCTCCAATTGTTATTGTGTTAGTAGAAGTGTCTCTGGAGATGCTGAACTTATTTTTCAGTTTGTCACTGTAACCTGTACTCCCACCAGTGTGGATGTATCCAATGTACTCCAGAGCTTTTCCTGCAGGTTGTCGAATCCAAGCTGTATGATAGCTTGTAACTGAATATGAAACCTTGCACTGGATGGAGAGACTCTGGCCTGGCTGGACTGTCATGGAAGCAGGCTGAGTCAGTTCCTCACCATGCACATCTGTGGAGGAAAACACATGGTGATATCTCACACAATATATGCTGCACCTTTATTCTTCATCTAGTAAATGAATGCATTTGATAAAGCACTCACAAGAAGCAGCTGCCAGCAGGAGCAGTAGAGATGTAGAGAACATGGTGTGTGTTGTTTGGACTGGAGTCTTCTCTGTTCTCCAAAGTTTAACAGACACCATCACATCATATAAATAGAGTGAGATCCAGCTCTGACACTTGGATTTGTTTATCTGCTGATGATGGGAGGAGAATGTATCTGAAATGTATTTAATGGAGGATGTGTGGGTTTATGAACTCAACTTTTTCCCTTTGGAGTTGTGAACATGTTTTCTCACAATATTCATGCTATATTTTATCTAATATTGTGATTTACAGCATTCAACTGCCACCATGAACATAAAGAATGACTGGAGTTTTTCTTTCTTAATTGTGTGTATTTACAAATGATAAGTACTGTAGTTCCTGCTAATAAGCGTGTTATACAAGAATCTTTATTCTTGTGGAAGCAGTGAGGGTTTACTTATTTTTTCACACGTCTTCTCCATATTAGTTTCATTTATGTTAAATAAATAAGGACATGTTATAAATCATGTGTTCTTGTTCATCTGAGGTTTTATTACCTCATTTGTAGACCTGCTAAAGACCTGTTAATTTTTATTATGTCTTAATAGTTAAACCCAAAATTCAAGAGGGTGCACTTTTGTATTCACATGACTGCAGATATGTTGAGAAGTGAATTAATAATCTTTCAACAGTGTAAATGTCCAGACAATGTTCAGAACAGTCCAATAAAAGTTAGCAAGTAGTAACATGTAAGTCAGAGACACTGTAAACATTTTGTTTCTTTCACCTCAATGAATCTGTAAATGTGGGGTTTGTCATGTGTCTATAGTAAGTCTGTGTTTATGTACTGATGTCTAAGGGGAAGTATCACTGTGTGTCACGGGCGCAAAAATAAACTGCAGTGTCTTCTGTCCTCATGCTGTTCATCGATGGTGAAGCGGCCCTGAACAGTACTGGAGTAATATATGTAACTACGGTAGATGCTTGCAACAAATCCAGCCCTTGTCCAGGCATCTGTCTGATCCAAGCCATCTGGTAGCTACTAAAGTCAAATCCAGAGGCTGTGCAGGTCAGTTTATGAGACTGATCAGGTTTGATGGTCACTGGATCAGACTCGATCAATGTTTGACTGCAGGAATCTGAAATAGAGGAAAGTTTTTGAACAAAACACTAACGTGTCTCTGTGATTAACTGAACTGAACATGTTTAATCAACAATCATCTAAAATGAGCCTCACACGATAAAGTCACTGTTTCTATGATCAGATGGTGTTAGTTACATTTCTAGAACAGAGGCTGTGTAGGTTACAGTGTTTATTGGGACTGGGATGTGTGTATTACAGTGTTTATTGGGACTGGGATGTGTGTATTACAGTGTTTATTGGGACTGGGATGTGTGTATTACAGTGTTTATTGGGACTGGGATGTGTGTATTACAGTGTTTATTGGGACTGTGATGTCTACTAGTTTGTTGGTTTGAGGAACAGTCAGAATGACATTTACACAGAGTTATTACTACCTGTGGGGTTTTCCAGTGTTTCCAGGAGCACAGAAACAGGGTTTATGTATACTTTCATTCCTGATAATTAGTTTAGGCCTCGCCCACTTTTAGTTATAACCAGGTACATTTGATTCAGTCGTGTGAGCAAAGAGGGTGTTTTTTTCATATCAGGATGAATTTGCTTAAACACTTTCAGCTGTTTTCATAGTTTCATGAATCCTTCACAAAAACAAGCAGCTGCTGCCCCCACAGGTGCAGATACAAAATATTATAATGTTCTTGGCTGTCAGTAAAAAAAACCTTTCACATGGACCTAACAATGAATAAAGAAAGAAAGTATAAATCAGATTGGAGCACTCAGACACAGTATCAGCAGTAACATAGTAAATCATTTGGTTTAACCAAATTATCTACTTCCATAGTTCTTAATCTGTTAATTTAATTAACTTTTTTTCAATTAATTTTCTCAAAGCAGCTTTGAAAAAAGAAAAGAAACGTACAATAAAAAATGTAAAATTTAAAATGTATCTTTTTTTGTAACAGACTGTGAGTCTTTCATTTGTCTGTAGTAAGTCTGTGTTTATGTACTGATGTCTAAGGGGAAGTATCACGTGTGTGTCACCGGGCGCAAAAATAAACTGCAGTGTCTTCTGTCCTCATGCTGTTCATCGATGGTGGTGAAGCGGCCCTGAACAGCACTGGAGTAATATATGTACACTACGGTCAGATGCTTGCAACAAATCCAGCCCTTGTCCAGGCATCTGTCTGATCCAAGCCATCTGGTAGCTACTAAAGTCTAATCCAGAGGCTGTGCAGGTCAGTTTATGAGACTGATCAGGTTTGATGGTCACTGGATCAGACTCGACAATTTATGACTGCAGGAATCTGAAATAGAGGAAAGTTTTTGAACAAAACACTAACGTGTCTCTGTGATTAACTGAACTGAACATGTTTAATCAACAATCATCTAAAATGAGCCTCACACGATAAAGTCACTGTTTCTATGATCAGATGGTGTTAGTTACATTTCTAGAACAGAGGCTGTGTAGGTTACAGTGTTTATTGGGACTGGGATGTGTGTATTACAGTGTTTATTGGGACTGGGATGTGTGTATTACAGTGTTTATTGGGACTGGGATGTGTGTATTACAGTGTTTATTGGGACTGGGATGTGTGTATTACAGTGTTTATTGGGACTGTGATGTCTACTAGTTTGTTGGTTTGAGGAACAGTCAGAATGACATTTACACAGAGTTATTACTACCTGTGGGGTTTTCCAGTGTTTCCAGGAGCACAGAAACAGGGTTTATGTATACTTTCATTCCTGATAATTAGTTTAGGCCTCGCCCACTTTAGTTATAACCAGGTACATTTGATTCAGTCGTGTGAGCAAGAGGGTGTTTTTTTCATATCAGGATGAATTTGCTTAAACAACTTTCAGCTGTTTTCATAGTTTCATGAATCCTTCACAAAAACAAGCAGCTGCTGCCCCCTACAGGTGCAGATACAAAATATTATAATGTTCTTGCTGTCAGTAAAAAAAAACCTTTCACATGGACCAACAATGAAAATAAAGAAAGTATAAATTCAGAATTGGAGCATTTTATCAACATGGTTTAAAAGAGAGAAAACACTCAGACACAGTATCAGCAGTAACATAGTAAATCATTTGGTTTAACCAAATTATCTACTTCCATAGTTCTTAATCTGTTAATTTAATTAACTTTTTTTCAATTAATTTTCTCAAAGCAGCTTTGAAAAAAGAAAAGAAACGTACAATAAAAAATGTAAAATTTAAAATGTATCTTTTTTTGTAACAGACTGTGAGTCTTTCATTTGTCTGTAGTAAGTCTGTGTTTTTGTACTGATGTCTAAGGGGAAGTATCACGGTGTGCTGTACCACCTCGGGCACAGTAATAAACTGCAGTGTCTTCTGTCCTCATGCTGTTCATCTGCAGATACACCTGCTTCTTGCTGTTGTCTCTGGAGATGGTGAAGCGGCCCTTAACAGCACTGGAGCAAAACTTCCTATCACTATCATTCTCAATAATTGCAGCAAATTCTAGCCCTTTTCCAGGCGCCTGTCTGATCCAAGCCATCCAGTAGCTACTAATGTCTAATCCAGAGGCTGTGCAGGTCAGTTTATGAGAATGATCAGGTTTGATGATCGCTGGATCAGACTCGATCAGTGTCTGACTGCATGAATCTGAAATAGAAGAATATTCAAAGGTGGAAATTAACATTAAAAATGAATGAATGAAAAATATTTAAATGATGAATAATACTAACATTGAATGCAGATTACTAGAGTAAAGTAACACAAAACTCTGCTTAGTCCCATCTCAAATAATTAAAATGATTCCTGCTGCTGTAAATGAACACAAACTGCTGCTATGTTGTTGGGCTGAATGTTTCAGCATAAATGGTTCAAACACAGGATTTGGTTTGCATGACACACCCACTAGAGATATAAAAACATCCACAGAGGAACAGACGAGAGGAGAAAAAGCTTCCTGTAAAACTCCGGGTGTGTTTCATGCTGTCAGCTTCATCACTGCTCTTTACTCATTAGCTCTCATGTCTTTTTAGTCCATCACTGTGGATCACTGGAACATCCAGAAGAACATAAAGTTTTCTGATCACTGATTATCACTGAACAACACAAACGTGTCCCGTCTTTCATGAGGTTGTCATTTTTTAGCTAATCCTGTTTTTCTGATGATCCATTAATAAAAATCATTTGATGAGATGATAAAACACTTTGTGTTTCTTTTTCATTTAATTTGTACATTACCAGAAATTCATGATCAAATTATACAATGTTCATATTTCACATTTAATTACAGATATAGATTGCGGAGTTTTTGGATGTTTTTTGTTCATTTGAGATGAAGAGTTAAAGCCTGAGTGCTGAGTGTGAATGGATGTTGTTCTTTATAATAAATGTCTTTTGCAGACACATTTCATTTCAACTGGTTAAAAAAGAGACCATTATTCCTAAGTAAACTTTTAATTATTTATTTTATTAATGCCAGTGTTGGTGTCTATGCTGAAATAATTGTAATATGGGGATTAGTTACTCAGTAAAATGTAGTTATTATTTAATTAAAGAAGTGAATTGTGATGAGGTTTTTGTGCAGCACTGCAGCTTGTTGTGTCACTGTGTGGTCTTCGAGCGCAGTAATACACAGCTGTGTCTTCAGTCTGCATGTTCTGTCCCCGTAAGGTCACAGAGTTACTGGAAGTGTCTCGAGAGACCACAAACTTGTCTTTAAGTGAATCTTTCTTATCAATACTCCCACTATAATAAATGGTGTTGATCCATTCTAAAGCTTTTCCTGCAGGTTGTCGAATCCAAGCTGTTCCATAGTGGCTGCTGCTATCAGTGATAGAAGCTCCAGACACTTTACAGGTGATGGTTAAAGTCTCTCCTGGCTTTATAAGCAGTGAGTCTGGCTGGATGAGCTCAGTAGCACAGAACACATCTGTAAAAAGAGAAAAAGAAAAGGTGGACATGTCGAACTGAAAGGATCAGATGAAATAATAAAGCTTCAATCCAAACACTCACAGGGGGCGAGAGCCAGCAGCAGCAGTGGAGCTGAAGCAAACATGTTTGTGTTGAAGGAAGACTAATGAGAAGTGTTTCCTCTCTAGATCAGAACGCTGCTAATATTACAAGAGAAGATGCAGATTTGCATAAACATTACAGAGAGGCTGTGTTGAGTGCAGCTCTGCAGCTGTTAATCACACTCACACCCCGTTTCATCTCCATATCAATTTAATGTGGAAAATAATTCAGATGTTTGTTATTATTAATAATGATATGAACGTGTTGTGATGTGAATAACGCTTCCTGTGATGGTTTGAAAAATCCATTGAATCAGATTGAAAAATTATATATTTCCAGTTCCTGCAAATTATCCTGAATCTCCACCATAATCCATGAAAATGATAATAATTAGATAAACGATCCTTTATGTCGTTATCAGTCATGTGTAGGCTGCACTCTAGAGAATTACATTAACACAGAAATTATTCTCGTCTGCAAATTTCCTGCTTTCTGTTATGAGAAGGTGAATATGAACATGGCTGAAGCTGTTAAAGCCAAACTTACAGTACAGAGGTACAGTTAGACTACGGAGTTCACATATCCAACCCATTCCAGAGCTTTCCCTGGTTTCTGTCTGATCCAGTGCATGTTGTACACAGTCATATCAAAGCCGTGTATCTTACAGGAGATCTTCACAGTTAAAGTTGAGATATTTAATTCATGAAGTTACTGCTACAAACCTGAAGATAATTATTTTCTAATAATCAATGGCACTGATTACTGTGATCACTTTTCCTCTTATACAGTAGCAGTCTGTGAACGGTGACAATTTATTAATTAATTAAAGAAGAATATGGTGAACTCTATTTACGTTTAATGTTACAGTTAATGTCATGTAACTTTTGTGAAATGTATGTATTCAATAATCACTAATTAAAGTCAGACATTTTTCTGTAAATGTTATTTATTTCCCTTTTGGTTCCTCTGTAAGAATATGACTATAAGAGACAGTCTCAGTGTTCATTGTGTCACAGAAATACATAGAAATTGTGGAGTATCTAGCTGTGACTGAGGATATAAGAATATTTTATTTGTTGAGCTGTAGCGCCACCTGCAGATCTTGTGAAAATGCCTTGTATATTGAATGCATTTTTCTCTTTTACTGCATCTGGAGGAGGATTTTGTACAGCTGATTAACATGTTTGTACCACTGTGGTTTCTAGCACAGTAATAAACAGCAGAATCCTGGGCACTCAAACCAGTCAGCTGCAGATACACCATGTTTTTGGAGTTGTCTCTGGTAATTTCCAAACGTCCCTCAATGTCTTTGGCATATTTTGTTTTACTGGCATCATTCCAGATAGTCCCAATCCATTCTAGAGCTTTTCCAGCTTGTTGTCTGATCCAGTGCATGCCATGGCCACCAAAGTTAAACCCAGATCCTTTACAGGAAAGACTCAGAGTTTCTCCAGGTTTTTTCACCACTGAACCAGTGGGAATAGACTCAAGACTCTGACACTGAGTACCTGATACAGAAAAAAGAAAACATTAAAGTAAGTAAAATAAAAAAAATAATGTCTAATATATTTGGGATTCTGCATGAGAACTCACCTATGAAGCTGATCAGTAGCAGGAATAAGGAGAGTGGGATCTTCATGGTGAGTGTTGATGAGACTCGATCTCTCCACTCAGCTCAGCTGCACATAAATACTGCATGGACACACAGCAGTCTGGATTTGCATCATGACGTCATGACAGAAAACATGTGGGAGTCATGATGATGTAACAGAGAGGAACAGCAACTAATCCTTCAACCTACATTATCATAAGTTCTTGTGAGTGATATGATTATTATGATTATTACAGTGTTTATCATCTGCAGTAACATTAATAATTTTGTATTATGGTTTAAAATCTATATTACAATTATTAAAAAAACTAACTAACTTTAATCTATTTGGTCTCATTTGTGCATTATTCATTTAATTTACTTATTTATTTATTTTACATTTTATAAGATTTGGATAGATCAGTATTGTGTCTTGTGTCTTGTTATTGTGAACACTGAATGAGGAGTTTTTGTACAGGGATGTTGTTTATTCCTCTCACTGTGTGTAACGAGCGCAGTAATACACAGCTGTGTCTTCAGTCTGCATGTTCTGTCCTCCAATTGTTATTGTGTTAGTAGAAGTGTCTCTGGAGATGCTGAACTTATTTTTCAGTTTGTCACTGGAGTCTGTTCCCCCATTAGCATAGTTTATCTTCTAATTAAATGTTCACAAACAATTTGTAATTCAATATCTTCCTAATTGTTTGAGAAGCTTGCTGTATGAGGTGTTTGGAATGTAGGGATTAGTTACTCAATAAAATGTAGTTATTAAATTAAAGAAGTGAATTGTGATGAGGTTTTTGTGCAGCACTGCAGCTTGTTGTGTCACTGTGTGTTACACGAGCGCAGTAATACACAGCTTTGTCTTCAGTCTGCATGTTCTGTCCTCTCAGTGTCACCGTGCTGCTGGAGTCATCTTTAGAAATACTGAACTTGCTTTTTAGAGACTCTTTATGATACATGGTTCCACCCCCCCAAATGTGGTTTATCCATTCCAGAGTTTTCCCTGCAGGATGTCGGATCCAAGCTGTGGCGTAGCTGTCATCAGTAACTGAGTAACCGGATACTTTACAGCTGAGGATTAAAGAATCTCCAGGCTTTAACATCACTGAGGTGTCCTGAGTGAGCTCTACTGCACATTCCACATCTGAAAAAAAGACATGTCACAATTCCAGTCAAAAATCTATGTACAGTAGGTTATAACTGCAGGAATTTACTAGCAGCTCTGAGATCATTAGTGAAGTGAAACTCACAGGATGAAGCTGCCAGCAGCAGCAGAACTGGAAGGAACATCGTATAACTAAAAGCAGTGCTAAACTCTCCAGAGCCCACAGTGACCGTGGCTGTTATTTCTCTATATGTAGCTGTAAGGGGAACATTTTACATATTCATTTGCATATTGTTATGCTGGTCTTCTATTTAGCCCATCACTGTGGATCAACTGTAACATCCATAATGACATTCTGTTGTTTTGTTTTTTTTTCAGAAACTGTAATTGTTCAGGTGAAACATGCATTCCTCTAGATGTAAAGACCTAATCATCTCATAAACATCTCTAATCTGTGATTATAAATCTATAAAATTTGGAACCTTAAGAGATATTCTCATGTGAATTTATGTGAAGTAAACACACTCTTCATATCAGCATATTCAGAAAGGAATAAAACACATGGGGTGTGTTGTTATAGGACAATAATCAAGGACCAGGTGGTGTGATGACAGGAATTGTAGAGGTGGCAGATGCAGGTGCTGATAATTTATTGTCAGATGTAACAAAAGACATGAAATTGTGTAATTCTGCACCCTTTGGTTCTACTGTGACATGAAATTACTGCTTCAAAAATTAATGGCACTTATTACTATGATCAATTTTCCTCTTATACAGCAGCAGTCTGTGAACGGTTCCCATTTATTTATTAATTAAAAAAGAATATGGTGCACTCTTTTTACGTTTATACTAACACTTAATGTTGTAGAACTTTTGTGAAATGTATGTATTCCATAATCATGAATTGAAAGTCGACTATTTTTCTGTCAATGTTATTTATTTCCCTCATTGTTCCTGTAAGAAAGATTCCTCCTTGCACTTGCCCTTTATCTCTGCAAAACAATAGGAGCACTGAGAGAACAAACCACACGAGTGAAATCAAATCTGGTTTATTCCAAACAGCTGCTCAAAGAATAATAAAATAATCTGAAACCCTGAAATCTGAAGGAAAGTCTAAAACATTCCTTTCGACAGAGAAAGAGAGATGTGGAAAGAAAATGAAATAAGCACAAAAATTAATTACCATAAAGAAAATTCATTTCAGCAGTTCCTTTGTGGGAATTTGTGTATATGTGACAGTATCAGTGTTCATTGTCTCTCAGAAACACACAGAAATTGTGGAGCATCTAGATCTGACGGAGGATATGAGAATATGTTGTAATTGAGGAAACCTAAACTATTACAATATATTTGTTAAGCCTTAGCACCACCTGCAGATCTTGTGAAATGGCTTCTATATTAAATGCACTATTTTCTTTTACCACATCTGGGGAAAGATTTTGGATGGCTTCAGTCTGCATGTTCTGTCCTGTTAATGTCACTGTGCTGCTGGACGTGTCTCTGGAAACCTGAAACCTGCTTTTCAGTTTCTCACTGTAGTAAGTGTTACCATCACCACATATACATCCGATCCAGTCCAGAGTTTTTCCTGCAGGTTGTCGTATCCAGTCTGTACAGTAGCTGTTATCAGTTAATGAATATCCAGACACTTTACAGGTCAGAGTCAGTGACTGACCAGGAGTTAATACTGTGGATCCGGTCTGGATCAGCTCAACACTGTGAACACCTGTTAAAGAAAAGTTATTTTAATGATGTAAAAGCAAAAAGCTTTAAGGAACCAAAACTGTATTACATGTCAAATGTAAAAACACTTACAGTGTACGGCTGCCAGCAGCAGCAGCAGTAGGGATGTAGAGATCATGGTGTGTGTTGGAGCAGAAGAAGTAAAAGCTCTTGGTCTTTGTTGCTTAAATCTATAACAGAGAAGGACATTTGCATAGAGACACTCCTTATCTCAGGGTTAAAATGGGATGGATTCTTATATATATAAATAAATATAAATGAGAAAACCTTCTAATATTTTAAACATGTCTGTATTTTTTATAGATATCTTTCACTGCAGCTTGAGTTTATGTTTGAACCAATAAGTAAGTAAGTCAGTAAGTAAGTCACCTTTATTGTCACATCACCACAACACATGTGCCATGGTGAGTGAAATTCTTGGGAGCGTGATCCAGAAATTGCAGAACCATTTACATACAGTAGTTAAGAAACAGAAATTAAGAACAGTTTACATACAAGTGAAAAATGTGCAAAATGCTCATTACCTGGTGAAATGTGCAAATGTGGAAAAGATGCAATGTGCTCATACATAGTCAGTCAGTGTACTACTAGACATATTTACAATGCACTACACATTATATACAATATGTGGCTGGCAGTTCGCATGACCCTTTTCAGGGCTTTACGGTTGCCAGCGGTGCTGTTTCCAAACCAGGCAGTGATGCAGCCCGTCAGGATGCTCTCTGTAGTGCAGGTATAGAATGTTCTGAGGATGCTGGGGCTCATTCCAAACTTCCTCAGCCATCTCAGGAAGAAGAGGCGTTGGTGTGCCTTCTTCAGTACTGCGTCAGTGTGTATGGCCCAGGTGAGATCCTCACTGATATTAACACCCAAAAACTTGAAGCTGCTCACCCACTCCACAGGTGTCTTGTTGATGGTGATGGGTCTGTGTTCTCTGCTCTGTCTCCTGAAATCTACCACCAGCTCCTTGGTCTTGTCAAGGTTGAGTAAGAGGTGGTTCTCCTGACAGCATGTAGTCAGGATGCTCACCTCTTCACTGTAGGCCATCTCATCGTAGTCGGTGATCAGGCCTTTCACTGTTGTATTGTCAGCGAATTTGACGATGACGTTGGAGCTGTGTGTGGCTGTAAGAAGCTTAAGGCAAGTGTTAATGAGTAAGTTTATACACTATCAGGTGTTTTCAAGTAAATTTATAATAAGAAAACTCACAAATTATTATTCATTTAGAACAGGACCCTTTTATTTCTGTTCATTTATCATTCTGTTTAATTTATAACCTTACATTATAACAGCATTATAAAATATATCTTGTCTTGTACTGAGAAATCTCACAACCACAGGAGGATGTAGTTACATAAATTATAGTGTTTTTATTTGTCCAACCTGTGTTTAACAACCCAAATAACTAATCACACATTATGGAAAGAGTGAAAAAGAAGATAAAATGTAGATATTTGTCTGATAATGACTGATACTGAATGAGTCTCATACAGAATGCAGTTTGTGGATTCACTTTTTTTCACTTTATTTGTTGAGCTCTGCTGCCTCCTTCAGTTGTTTCAGTTATTGAAGCTCAGACTATGAGAACAGACTGTGTGTTAAACACAACACACTGCTGGAAACATGCTGTATTATTCCTGAATCCACTCATTAAACACTGATTCCAACTGCTGGTTAAAATCCTGTAAAATGAAGGGATTAATAATGGTTCAGAATGAAGACTCTTTCAATAATGTTTTCTTTTTTATTTAAAAATGACTGTGTGTGACTGTGTTTTAAAATGCTGCAAACGATTCTGACTTCATTCCAGTGGAAGAAAGTGAAAGTGTGACTGAGATGATTTATTAGTTACACTGAGAGGATGTCTGTAACATGTCTCATAAGGTTTTTGTAAGAGGAATCCACTATTCTGTCTCACTGTGGATCACGAGCGCAGTAATACACAGCTGTGTCTTCAGTCTGCATGTTCTGTCCTCCAATTGTTATTGTGTTAGTAGAAGTGTCTCTGGAGATGCTGAACTTATTTTTCAGTTTCTCACTGTAACCTGTACTCCCACCACCATTGATATATCCAATCCACTCCAGAGCTTTTCCTGCAGGTTGTCGAATCCAAGCTGTAGTGTAGCTCGTAAGTGAATATGAAACCTTGCACTGGATGGAGAGACTCTGGCCTGGCTGGACTGTCATGGAAGCAGGCTGAGTCAGTTCCTCACCATGCACATCTGTGGAGGAAAACACATGGTGATATCTCACACAATATATGCTGCACCTTTATTCTTCATCTAGTAAATGAATGAATTTGATAAAGCACTCACAAGAAGCAGCTGCCAGCAGGAGCAGTAGAGATGTAGAGAACATGGTGTGTGTTGTTTGGACTGGAGTCTTCTCTGTTCTCCAAAGTTTAACAGACACCATCACATCATATAAATAGAGTGAGATCCAGCTCTGACACTTGGATTTGTTTATCTGCTGATGATGGGAGGAGAATGTATCTGAAATGTATTTATATCATGAGGAGGAGATTCATCAGATGGAGGATGTGTGGGTTTCTAAACTCAACTTTCAACAAGATTTTATATTTGGAACGTTGTCTTTGGAGTTTTAAACATGTTTTCTCACAATATTTATGCTATAATTGATCTAAATGATAACTGTAAAATTTCTAAAATACACAGATTATTGTAGTTAAATTTGAATCAGTTTTGCAGAATCCCAATAATCAAATATCTGTCTGGTGAGTTAAATGAAGCTGGAGAACAATTAGAATGTTTAAAGTGAGAGAGTTTCTTTACAAAGACTGACATCTAGAGGCACATAAAGGCACGTAATTATGATAATTGCTTAAATTGTGTGTTACACTGACATCCACTTCAGCAAGCTGCACAAACACTTTGGAATAGATTGGTGTTGTATTAATGATGGAGTAACTGTGTATTCACTTGTGTTCAGGACAAGAATTTATTTTAATATTGAGACAAAGATGAAACCTTATGTAGATATCTTTGAACTACAGAAGTGTCTTAGCTCTGCTAGCTCATATATACCAGACCCCTCTGGGGACATGTGTACTGCAGAGAGAGGAAAATAACCAGGGATGTTTTTGTACAGGGCTTCAGTGAGTTTGTAGTGTTGTGTCTCTGGCACAGTAATACACAGCCGTGACCTCGAACTGAAAGTTTTGTCCTCTTAAATAAACTGTGCTGCTGGATTTGTCCTGGCTGAGACTGATCTTGCTCTTCATCATGTCTTTGAGATTGGTGCTATCACCGCTACACAGATATCCGAGCCATTCCAGTGCTTTTCCAGCAGGTTGCCGTATCCAGTTAATACAATAACTCGACACTGAGATCTTACAAGAGATGGAGAACGACTCTCCAGGCTTCACCAGCACAGAGTCTGTCTGAGTGAGCTCCACACCTCCAACACCACCTGTGAATAAGAGCGACAGAACATTATCAACAGTCATCAAGTCATTTTCACGAAACGGGAATTAAATCTAAACTCATTCAGCCGACACGGAGACGTACAGAATGCAGCTGAAAGCAGCAGCAAGACTGATAATGACAGCATTGTTGTTGATATAAAAGTGAAGTGAAGTAAAATGCTCAGCTGCTGTCCTCCTCCTCACTACACACTCACACACACACACACACACACACACACACACACACACACACACACTCACACAAACCTCCTTAATGTAAGAGACACAAGTGGAGGATTTGCATAAAAAACATCATCATGATCCTGAAGTCCCAGGTTTACTCATTTATACATTAACTTTCTTCCTCTTAGAAGAATTGGGCTTAGAGTGAAATGAACAAAACACTAACGTGTCTCTTTGATTAACTGAACTGAACATGTTCAATCAACAAATGTCTAAAATGAGCCTCACACGATAGTCACAATTTCTGTGTTCAGAAGGTGTTAGTTATATTCCTAGAACGGAAGCTGTTTTTTGAGACTGGGAATTGTGGTATGTTTATTACTGTGCTTATTGGTACTGGGATGTGTGTATTAAAGTGTGTATTGGGATTGTAGTTTGTATATTACAGTGTGTATTTTCAGTGACGTGGGGGTAAAAACAGACCCAAATGGAGGATAGCTAAAATAAAAGGGTTTATTAACTAAAAAACACAAAACAGGGACATGGAATCTGACGATACCGGACATGACACAACTAGACACGGGATGAAAGGTGACAACAAGGATTCCACCCTGACATAGTCAAAGCGGCACGGCTGAATAGACATGACAATTAAACAGATGAGCAACAGGTGTTCAGAGACGGGCAGGAAGAGACAAGGGCGGGGCAGACACGTGAACATAGAACATAAACAAATGCTCGTGGCCAAAGTCCTTGCAGGATCCTGACAATATTAGCACTGGGATGTTTGTTTGAAAATGTGTATTGGGACTGTGATATGTGTATTGGGACCAGGATGTGTGTATAACAGTGTGTATTAGGTCTGGGATGTGTGTATTACAGTGTGTATTGGGACCAGGATGTGTGTATAACAGTGTGTATTAGGTCTGGGATGTGTGTATTACAGTGTGTATTGGGACTGTGATGTGTGTATTACAGTGTGTATTGGGACTGGGATGTGTGTATTACAGTGTGTATTGGGACTGGGATGTGTGTATTACAGTGTGTATTGGGACTGGGATGTGTGTATTACACACAGATACAGAAGATTATAATGTCAGTAAAAAAAAAACTTTCACATGGACCAACAATGAAATTAACAACAGAATTGGAGCATTTTAATCAGCATGGTCTAAAATAGAGAAAACACTCAGTTACAGTATCAGCAGTAACATAGTAAATCATTTGGTTTAAACAAATCAATTAATAGGGAAATTAATCTTATTTTTTCCCTTAGATTTGTGAACATCTACTTTCATAGTTTTTAATCTGTCAGTACAATTCACTTTATTTATATAACACATTTAACAATGGATATTTTCTCAAAGCAGCTTTAAAAAAAATAAAAGAAACATACAATAAAAATTTTAAAATTAAAGTTTAAATTTTGTAACATTTTTTGTAACAGACTGTGAGCTTTTCATGTGTCTATAGTAAGTCTGTGTTTTTGTACTGATGTCTAAGGGGAAGTATCACTGTGTGTGTCGGGCGCAGTAATAAACTGCAGTGTCTTCTGTCCTCATGTTCATCTGCAGATACACCTGCATCTTATTGTTGTCTCTGGAGATGGTGAAGCAGCCCTTAACGGCACTGGAGTAATATACGCTAGTAACGTCGATGCTTGCAACCCATTCCAGTCCTTTTCCAGGTGACTGTCTGATCCAAGCCATCCAGTAGCTACTAAAGTCAAATCCCGATGCTGTGCAGGTCAGTTTATGAGACTGATCAGGTTTGATGGTCACTGAATCAGACTCGATCAGTGTCTGACTGCAGGAATCTGAAATAGAAGAATATTCAAAGGTAGAAATTAACATTAAAAATGAATGAATGAAAAATATTTTTATTATGTAATAAATAATACAAACATTGAATGAAGATTGCTAGAGTAAAGTAACACAAAACTCTGCCTAGTCCCATCTCAAAGAATTAAAATGGTTCCTGCTGCTGTAAATGAACACAAACTGCTGCTATGTTGTTGGGCTGAATGTTTCAGCATAAATGGTTCAAACACAGGATTTGGTTTGCATGACACACCCACTAGAGATATAAAAACATCCACAGAGGAACAGACGAGAGGAGAAAAAGCTTCCTGTAAAACTCTGGGTGTGTTTCATGCTGTCAGCTTCATCACTGCTCTTTACTCATTAGATCTCATGTCTTTTTAGTCCATCACTGTGGATCACTGGAACATCCAGAAGAACGTAAAGTTTTCTGATCACTGATTATCACTGAACAAAACTGAACAGTCCTTCATGATGTTGTCATTTTTTAGCTAATCCTGGTTTTCCGATGATCCATTAATAAAAATCATTTGGTGAGATGATAAAACACTTTTTGTTTCTTATTTTAATTTGTACATTACCAGAAATTCATCAAATTATACAATGTTCATATTTCACATTTAATTGCATGGGATTCTTATTAATTATTAGATATAGATTGAGGAGTTTTTGGATGGTTTTTGTTCATTCAGGATGAAGAGTTAAAGCCTGAGTGCTGAGTGTGAATGGATGTTGTTCTTTATAATAAATGTCTTTTGCAGACACATTTCATTTCATCTAGTTATAAAAAAAAAGAGACTATTATTCCTAAGTAAACTTTTATTTATTCATTTTATTAATGCAAGTGTTGGTGTCTATGCTTAAATAATTGTAATATGGGGATTAGTTACTCAGTAAAATGTAGTTGTTATTTAATTAAAGAATTGAATTGTGATGAGGTTTTTGTGCAGCACTGCAGCTTGTTGTGTCACTGTGGGGTAACGAGCGCAGTAATACACAGCTGTGTCTTCAGTCTGCATGTTCTGTCCTGTTAATGTCACTGTGCTGCTGGACGTGTCTCTGGATACCTGAAACCTGCTTTTCAGTTTCTCACTGTAGTAAGTGCCACCAGCATAACGCATAGTTATGACCCACTCCAGAGTTTTTCCTGCAGGTTGTCGAATCCAAGCTGTACCATAGCTCGTAACTGAATATGAAACCTTGCACTGGATGGAGAGACTCTGGCCTGGCTGGACTGTCATGGAAGCAGGCTGAGTCAGTTCCACACCATGCACATCTGTGGAGGAAAACACATGGTGATATCTCACACAATATATGCTGCACCTTTATTCTTCATCTAGTAAATGAATGAATTTGATAAAGCACTCACAAGAAGCAGCTGCCAGCAGGAGCAGTAGAGATGTAGAGAACATGATGTGTGTTGTTTGGACTGGAGTCTTCTCTGTTCTCCAAAGTTTAACAGACACCATCACATCATATAAATAGAGTGAGATCCAGCTCTGACACTTGGATTTGTTTATCTGCTGATGATGGGAGGAGAAAGTATCTGAAATGAATTTAAAGGAGGATATGTGGGTTTATAAACTCTTTTTCTTCAATTGTCATGCTTACGATTGATTTAAAATTGTGATTTTCATCATTAAACTGCCACCAAGGTCATAAAGAATGACTGAAGTTTTTATTTCTGAACTTTGTGTATTTTCATATTTACAAATGATAAGTAGTTTATGCTAATAAGTGTGTTATACAAGTTATAAAATGGGTGTGATGTAATACAGTCATGCTAAATAGAAAGTACAGACTATTAAATTCTATAGTAATTCAAATTCTTGAGAAATGACCTTATAATCCTTTCCAGAGTGATATACAGATTCTGTAAGATAACTATTGATGTCTTTCATTGTTGCTGTTATTTTTCACACAGCTGAATGATCCAACAAAGGAACCTAACAAAACTTCTGTTTTTATAGAGATATTATAAGTCACATTTGCTAGCGAACAATTTATCACTTGCATTACATTAGCAACACCTGGCTGCTACTTACCCTCTTAACACTGGGGTTTTTGTATGAAAGTGTGTACTGGGACTGTGATGTGTGTGTTACAGTCTGTATTAGGACATTATGTTTTATACTATGGTGTGTGTGTTACAGTGTGTACTGGGACTGGGGTGTGTGTTAGTGTTTATTACTAGTATGATGTGTGTTATATATATAATTGTGGTGTCTTTTTTACAGTGTGAATTGGGTTGTGTGTATTACAGTGTGTATTGGGACTTCAATGTGTATTACAGTGTTTATTGGGACTGGGATGTGTGTATTACAGTGTTTTTTGGAACCGGGATGTGTGTATTACAGTGTGCACTGGGACTGGGATGTGTGTATTACAGTGTATATTGGGACTGGGATGTGTGTATTACAATGTGCATTGGGACTGGGATATGTGTATTACAGTGTTTATTGGGACTGGGATGTGTGTATAACACTGTGTATTGGGACTGGGATGTGTATTACAGTGTTTATTGGGACTGGGATGTGTGTATTACAGTGTGTATTGGGACTGGGATGTGTGTATTACAGTGTGTATTGGGACTGGGATGTGTGTATTACAGTGTGTATTGGGACTGGGATATGTGTATTACAGTGTGTATTGGGACTGGGATATGTGTATTACAGTGCTTATTGGGACTGGGATGTGTGTATAACACTGTGTATTGGGACTGGGATGTGTGTATTACAGTGTGTATTGGGACTGGGATATGTGTATTACAGTGTGTATTGGGACTGGGATATGTGTATTACAGTGCTTATTGGGACTGGGATGTGTGTATAACACTGTGTATTGGGACTGGGATGTGTATTACAGTGTTTATTGGGACTGGGATGTGTGTATTACAGTGTGTATTGGGACTGGGATGTGTGTATTACAGTGTGTATTGGGACTGGGATGTGTGTATTACAGTGTGTATTGGGACTGGGATATGTGTATTACAGTGTGTATTGGGACTGGGATATGTGTATTACAGTGTGTATTGGGACTGGGATATGTGTATTACAGTGCTTATTGTGACTGGGATATGTGTATTACAGTGTGTATTGGGACTGGGATGTGTGTATTACAGTGCTTATTGTGACTGTGATGTGTGTATTACAGTGTGTATTGGGACTGGGATGTGTGTATTACAGTGCTTATTGTGACTGTGATGTGTGTATTACAGTGTGTATTGGGACTGGGATGTCTACTTGTTTGTTGGTTTGAGGAACAGTCAGAACCACATTCACACAGCATGCTGACAGAGCTGTTATTTCTACGCGGGGGCTTTTTCCAGTGTTCCCAGGAGCATAGAATAGTTTATTTATATTTTAATTCCAAATAATTAGTATAGGCCACGCCCACTTTAGGGTCATATCCAGGTATCTTTGATTAAGTTGTGTGATCAAGAGGGTGTTTTTTTTTTTTGTTTTTTTTTTATAACAGGGTGAATTTGCATAAACACGCTTCAGCTGTTAGATTTCATAGTTTCATGAATCCTTTACAAAAACAAGCAGCTGCTGCCCCCTACAGGTGCAGATAGAAAATATTATAATGTTCTTGCTGCCAATAAAAAAAAAAACTTTCACATGGACCAACAATGAAAATAAAGTAAGTAGGAATTCAGACTTGGAGTATTTTTTATCAGAAAGGTTTAAAGGAAAGAACACACTCAGATTCAGTATCAGCAGTAACATAGTAAATCATTTGGTAGGGAAATTAATATGAATTTTTTCCCTAGATTTGTGAACATATACTTCCATAGTTTTTAATCTGTCAATTTAATTCACTTTATTTATATAACACATTTAACAATGGATATTTTCTCAAAGCAGCTTTAAAAAAGAAAAGAAATATACAATAAAAATTTTAAAATTAAAGTTTAAATTTTGTAATATTGTTTGTTACAGACTGTGATCTTTTCATGTGTCAATGGTAAGTCTGTGTTTTTGTACTGATCTACTGCCATCTGAGATAGTTGCAACCCATTCCAGCCCTTTTCCAGGTGCCTGTCTGATCCAAGCCATGTAATAGCTACTAAAGGTAAATCCAGAGGCTGTGCAGGTCAGTTTATGAGACTGATCAGGTTTGATGATCACTGGATCAGACTCGATCAGTGTCTGACTGCAGGAATCTGAAATAGAAAAATATTCAAAGGTAGGAATTAACATTTTAAAAATGTTAATAAATAAAAAGTATTTTAATCAATTAACAAATTATACTAACATTGAATGAAGATTGCTAGAGTAAAGTAACACAAAACTCTGCCTAGTCCCATCTCAAAGAATTACAATGATTCCTGCTGCTGTAAATGAACACAAACTGCTGCTATGTTGTTGGGCTGAATGTTTCAGCATAAATGGTTCAAACACAGGATTTGGTTTGCATGACACACCCACTAGAGATATAAAAACATCCACAGAGGAACAGATGAGAAATCTATTTCTGTAAGTGTCACATTGTCAGGTCACTAACTGTTCTGTTTGTAGTATTAGTTAACGCTCCCTAACACTCCTGCTGCTTGGGTTTGAATTAGAATTTTTCTTGCACTGAGATTTACATAAATACATGAACTTTTCTGATCAGCATTTGTATTTAAATCAAATATAAAACCACAAAAAGTGAGTATAACTTTAGAATTTCTAAAATACACAGAATATTGTAGTTAAATATGAATCACTTTTACAGAATCCCAAAAATCATTAATCTGTCCGGTGAGTTAAATGAAGCTGGAGAACGTTTAGTGTTTAAAAAAGAGACGCTGAATGTGTTCAAATAGACTGAGAAGATTTTCTTTACAAAGACAGAATTCTAATTATATTAATTGCTTAAATTCTATGTTGGAATAAAGGTTTTGTTCAAAAAAGATTAAATCTGACTTTATGCGGACATTATGTCATTTTAACAAAAAACAAAACAATAGACTTAGCTAACACTAAATATAAAACCTCTATGGAATGAATTAATAACTAGTTACAACATTTAACAGTAAACTATGATATACATAAATCATTGGCATTTTGACCATTTAATGAATGCAAAGAAAAAACTCTCAGGAATCTAAATGTTATATTTTAATGTTATCTCAGATTTCCAATGACTTCCAGTCCCAACAAACTCCTGATTCTAATACCTATAATTTAGACATGATGTACACTAAAATGTTTAAGGTAAAAAAGTAGTCTATCTGTTACAGTAACTACTTTAGGACATGTCAGTAGCTGTATCCTGCAGCCCCTTCACCATTACACCAAATGAGGAATAGTATTATTTTGCATGAGGTTAAATTATGTAAACTCTGTCCCTGACTATACATCAATAAAGCTGGATGACTAGAGAGCAGCTCCCACCAGTACAGCCTCAACTGTAACCATGCTGCTTGTATATCTCCTGGTGTTGGACATATCTACGTCCTGTAAGTTTGATTAAACCTTACATTGTTGTACTTTGTCTATTTCATGTTGAGATTGTTTAGAAAAAAATTATGTTTTCTGTCTATATATATATTTTTTTATTGCAGTTGTTTTTAGCGCAATCGATTTTGCTCAGCCAGGTGATGTGATTGTCCGGCCTGGACAGACTTTGACCACTGGCTGTAAAGTGTCTGGTTATAGCTTGACTGATGGCAGCTATTGTACAAACTGGATTCGACATGCTGCTGGGAAAAATATGCAGTGGATTGGATACATTTGTAGTGATGGAAGCACAGGGTGCACAGAATCACTGAAAAACAGGTTCAGCATCACTCAGGACACCTCCAGTAACACGGTGACTCTTCAGCTGTGTATTATTGTGTGCGCTACCATAACACGGTGATACAGATCACTGAAGTGCCTGTACAAAAACCTCCTCAGATCAGCCTCATGCCTTTTGTCATCGTCACAATCTTCACTATCTGATCTCTACATTTATCTCATTATTCACTGTCTCATTCATATCAATATACTGGAATTGAATAGAGTAGAGTGGCTTTAACAAATACTTTTTATCAGTCTCCTTATTTTAAAAATAAGGAGAAACGCCTGGAAAGGTAGAGGTCTGCTCTAGAAAGACTTTTGGTGAACAAGAGGCTATTTTTTTATAACTTGGTGAATTTGCATAAACACACTTCAGCTGTTAGATTTCATAGTTTCATGAATCCTAGAAAACAAGCAGCTGCTGCCCCCTAGAGAGCAGATACAGAAAATTACAATGTTCTGGCTGCTAGAAAAATAAATAATTAAATAACAATACATTTTTACATGGACTACAACGGCATCACCAAATGGCGGACTACGGTCCGGATCCGGACCAAGTGACGGGTCTTCCCGGACCCGTTAAAATTCTAATATTATCATATTAAGCATCTCCTTATTATAATCTAATATTATAGGATTATTTAAGCTCTTTGATATTAATAAAAAGATAAATCTTTTGTTAATGCACAGTTAATCTAGTTATTACGACAGGAGCGTCATCAAAAGCCGAGCCAAAAACAGATTGTTTCTGTTCCACACTCCAGAGCAGAAGGTGGCAGTAATGCACCTAATTATGCTGGCAGGACAATTAAGATTCAAACTGCTGGCAGGACAGTTACATGCCCAATTCTCTCACTAGGAACAGAAGATGGAAAGGGAGTAAGGAGAGGTGGAAATGAGAGAGGAAAAGGGGAGCTGCTCAAAGCTCTGCACTTTTCTTTTATTCAGTAAATTCTGCCCTGTTCTATTTTACATGAAATGTTCTTTTGCCTAAGGTTCCTGTGTTATTAATGTAGTTAATGTTTAAAAAGGGGGCAGCTCAAAAGTCTTTTGTTTATTTTTTTCTTAAAGAATAAAAGCATTCACTGTAGGACAAGGATCACTGTAACATCCAGAAAAACATTCTTCTTTCTTAAGAAACTGTGATTTGTTTGAAACTGAATTTAATTATAGAAATATTTCAGGTCACATATTACAGCTGACTCAACCTGTCAGGAGCTCATGCCAACAACTTGTCTGTTTTAAATCTTTGTGAATAATTGAATCATTTAAAACATCTTCTCTTTTTCCTAAATTCTTTTTGAAGAAACCAGAAGATGTCTTTTGTGAACATCAACTGCTAGATAGCAGCACGTTTCTTATGCAAAGTTATAATGAACATAGTGAGAGCTTTCAGTAAACAAAAAGTCCAATAAAAAGACATTCAAGCTTCATAAAACCTCAAGAGCCACAGCAAGGTAAAGTTCTAAATAAAAATAAATGTTAATAATTTTATTTATATGACACTTTAAAAGAATAAATTCTGTTTAACAATTTTAATATGAATCAAAATATAACCTATGACAAGGAACAATTATTTAGTGGACTTCAGAAAAGTAATATGGCCTGATCAATCTTACTCATAACTCAAATATAATGTGATGATGTGATGTCAGGGTTTCTTTAGTAGATTTAAAAGTTATACATTTAACATCTAATTGTAGTTCCAAAATTTCACACTACAATCTCATCCAATCAACTGAGAGAAAGTTAGCTGATATCATCTTCTCACTCTTCTGAGAAACTCAGAAGGTGAAACATTGAAGTAAGACACAGTTTCTGCCTCTAACAGACTTCTGTACTGGATGTTTTTGTACAGCGTCTTTGTTGATCTGTCTCACTGTGAGTTACGAGCGCAGTAATACACAGCTGTGTCTTCAGTCTGAAAGTTTTGCCCGTGTAAAGTCACAGTGTTGGTGGAGGCATCAGCTGAGAAACGGATCTTGTTCTTTAGTGAATCACTGCTGCCAGTATCACTGGAGCTGCAGTACCAGCCGATCAATTCCAGTTTTTGTCCTGATTGTCGTATCCAGTTAGTACATTGACTAGTGGCTGAGTATCCAGTGATCTTACAGGGGACTGAAAATGATTCTCCAGGCTTAACCAGCATGACTGCAGGCTGAACCAGTTCAATACATTTAATACCTGTGAACAACATTCATGCCATTATTCAGGAGCATTCTATAAAACAGGAAAATGTACACAATGATCTGCATCTTTCCAAAATTCTCCACACACTTACCAGATGTAGCTGTTAACAGCAAGAGTAGAAGTGTAGAGAACATAGTTTGGTCTGAACCTGAACCCAGACCCTCACTTCTCCTGAGAACACCTCTAATCATTTATGAAGGGGTTTGATTTGCATGACAGTGTTTAGGCTTTCAGAAGACATGAGGCATTTCCTACAAATGTGAAAACAACACAATCACAAAATATTAGTTTCTAATGATGTAGTTGATGAAACAGTGTGGATGATGCAGTCTGGTTTAATGAGATGATATAATGGAGCTGTAATATCTTAGCTTCATAAGTTAGTGTTTATGACTTTAATGTAAATCCCAGGAGAACATGTTCTCATATTTATGACACACTGTCAGTCCTTTGATCCTCTACATGTTGCTTAGATGTTGTGTGAATAAAGAAAGAGCGACCATCACAGGCCTTAAAGCTTAAAGAACAGCATAATGTTCAAACATTTCTAATGTGGGTGCAGTTTAAATATACAGGACACAGATAAAGACCAAATGTTGAGTAAACTTTTCAGTAAAAAAGTAGTTGTATTACTGTAATAATGTTTAGAACCTTTTATTTTTTTGAGATTTCTATCACTGCAGCTTGAGTTTATGTTTGAACCAATAAGAATTTTAAGGCAAGTGTTAATGAGTAAGTTTATACACTATCAGGTGTTTTTGGGTGAATCTTTAACAAGAAAACTTACAGAATTTTTTATTCATTTAAAACAGGAAACTTTATTTCTATTCATTTATCATCCTGTATAATTTAGAACCTTACATTATAATAGCATTATAAAATACATCTTGTCATGTTGAAACCTCACAACCACAGGAGGATGTAGTTACATAAATTATAGTGTTTTTATTTGTCCAACCTGTGTTTTTGGATTTGGTTTGCATGACACACCCACTAGAGATATAAAAACATCATGTGTTTCAGACAAAACATTGCTGTGTTGAGTGCAGCTCTGCAGCTGTTAATCACACTCACACCCCGTTTCATCTCCATATCAATTTAATGTGGAAAATAATTCAGCTTCCTGAACTACATTGAACATTATAATCAAACCGTGTAACCGAACATGACGTTCATTCTGGTATAGGCTGAAACCCTCTAGATTAGGGGTGTCAATCTCATTTTAGTCTGGGGGCCGCATACAGCTTAATCTGATCTCAAGTGGGGCCAGACCAGTAATCTCATAGCAAAATTACATAGAACTAAGAATAAGTCCACTTTTGTCTTTGTATTAGTGCAACAAGTAAGAACAAGTAAATTATGAAAATGTTTATATTAAATGAATTGTCCTTTGACAATAATATATTATGAACAACCTAAGTATTATGTGCAATTTCAACAACACTTTTACCCTGTTTAACATTTATTTAAGTGCATTGTGCATAAAAACTGAACACAGTTATTGTACAATGGCGCAAAACATTTAGTCACAGGTTTGTGGAACTTAAAAACACTGTCCTGCATGTTAACATAAATCAAACTTCAAAATACAGAAATTGTTTAAAATCCAATTTCCAATTCCTGGAAGCAATTCTAAATACATGAATTGACTCCACACACATAAAATCTCAAGTGGAAGCTGTTTTAAAAAGAAAATCTTTGTCATCTTTTATTCTGCACAAGTGCATCAATATCAGGCATTATGTCCTGAGTAGCAGCCAGAATCCCATTTTAGTGCTTATGTGTGAGCTTTGAGTGCAGCTTCTTTTATTAACGTTCATTAGTGAAAAATCTTTCTCATAAAGGTAGGTAGTCCCAAACATGCACAACATTTTTGCATCCAGTGCTTTTAATTTAGGATAGCTTGGCAGGAGATACTGATAAAATGTATCCAAGCCCACAGAGGCAAATTTATCCTTCAAATTTACATCACACTGCAAATCAATTATTTCACGTTGCATGTCAACGAGCACACCAGAAGCTCTGACTGTGAATGCTGAGCGAAAAACTGCGAATTCTGTCTCGAGTTTGCTAAAGACCTGAAATCAGTTCTCAAACTCCCTCAGCAACCCTGAAAGCTTGTATTTGTACTGTCTCATGTCAGGATTAACACTTGCTGAGCACACATCTCTTAGACAGGGAAAATGAGCAGGGTCACCGCTTGCTATCTGTGTCTCCCATAACGTGAGCTTTAACTTGAATGCACGTATGCTGTCATAATAAGGTTACAACATTTTGCATCCTTGCAATAATTTGATCAGATTATTCAAGTGCTCTGTAATATCAACTATGAAATTTTTAATGAACTCCCCCTCACAGTATGGTTTTCATGCTAATGTGATTTCGCTAGCAATTAGGTAGCTGGATTTCACTGCAGCATCACTGGCCTCTCGACTCCAGGTGAAAACAGATTGCTGTTTCCTCAGACCCACCAGCATTTCATTTACATTCTGTCTTCTTAATTCTCTGTACAAGCTGCTGTCTTCTTTAAATTGCCCCTCAGTGTGAATGAGTGTGTGAATGTGTAACATGACCAGAATGTACGCTCAGTGTTCCTGGGATGGACTCTGGAGCCTGCACTCTGACCCAATAAAACACTTCCTAATGATGACCGAGTGACTGAATACATTACCCTGATTATTGTCTCGTGATACTGAATGATTATATGATTAGTTACAGTATATATATCCTTACACCTCTAATTCCAGTAGTTTTGTTCTCTATTAATAAGAGCACAGACATTTGTTCTCTTCTGGACTCCTGAACACATAAAACCTGCAGACGCAGACGGGGAAAATGAGCTGCAGTTTATTTACAGAGTCATTTAAAGAGCCGGAATATGAACATGTCTGAATCTGAACTTCGGGTGAACAAGAGGATGTTTTTGTATTATAACAGGGTGAATTTGCATAAACACACTTCAGCTGTTAGATTTCATAGTTTCATGAATCCTTCTTGAAAACAAGCAGCTGCTGCCCCCTACAGGTGATTTTTAATTCCAGGAGTTTGTAGTAGTGATGCTGCAGTAAACATCTACATTTCAGTTTGATCTCTCATCAGATTCTGTGCTGCTGAACAGACTCCGTGAGGAATAAAAGCATGAATAGTACAGTATATAGTCCCAACTAGTCATCACAATCATTGTCCTAGAGCTGATTTAACTCCAGTCAAATATGTAAAGACACCATAATGTTAATGTGATACATAACATGGGGATTATTGTTAATATTAATAAGTGCTAGAAGAGATGTGAATAAAGAGCAAGATCTGAGTGCTGAGTGTGAATAGATGATGTTGTTTATAATAAAGGTCTCTGGGGTGCAGCTTCCTGTTGAGGGAAAATTTACAGCTCATGAGGACGTGCTTGTGTAAGTTTTTGTACAGCTCTGGAGTCTGTTGTGTCAGTGTGACTCTCGTGCACAGTAATAAACTGCCGTGTCTTCAGCTTTCACACTCTTCACTTCTAGATACAGCAAGTTTTTATTGGTGTCTTTATTGATGGAGAACTGGCCCTGTAGAGACTGAGCGAATGCAGTGCTGGTGCCACCATCAATGCGCCCGATCCACTCCAGTCCTTGTCCTGGTTTCTGACGGATCCAGTGCATCCAGTAGCCCATTGAGAAACCGGAGACAGTACAGGACAGAGTGACCGACTCTCCAGGTCTCTTCACCACAGAATGAGAGGCGGTCAGGGACTGTCCATAAGAATCTGGAAGAGAAGAATAGAACTCAGTAATGTTATCTTATACTGATTATAATGCTAATAATCTTCACATAAAAAACATAAACATACATGAAATGAGTAGCAATAAAATACACTGTCCTAAAATCATCCTTCTCTGAGTTCTGCTTCAGTCAGATTTAAAGTGTATGGGAGTGTTATCTCTCACAGAGCTCACTGGAAACTAGAGCAGCCAAGAACATGCTGTTTATACACCACTCTATTTGAATAGGGAGCGTCCATGACCACTATGGAGGTGTTCAACCCACAACCACACGCTGCTCACTGGATAGATGAGTGGATGATAAGGTACTATGTAAATCTCTACAACAGAATGTTTCTCTATCAGAAAGGGAACCAAATGGAATCATTTTTAGAAGACACCTCACTCATCTAAGGAACACATTAGGAAACCTAAATGTAGGAATGTTTACGTGGTGATGGTTTATTTCACACAGACGGCTTTCTCCTGCTCCTGTATTGAGAAGGAGTAAAGCTCAGTGACAGAAAGTAAGGAATAAAACACTTGGGGAGGTTTTGTTACAGAAAAATAATCTTAATCTTAAACCTAATCTTAACAGAAATCTTCATCATATCAACCACTGCAGATTGTTTATCTTCTAATTAAATGTTCACATATTCCTTCAACATATTCCTAATTGTTTGAGAAGTTTATAAGTGATGTAGGAAGTGTTTGGAATGTAGGGATTAGTAACTCAGTAAAATGTAGTTATTATTTAATTAAAGAAGTGAATTGTGATGAGGTTTTTGTGCAGCACTGCAGCTTGTTGTGTCACTGTGTGTTACACGAGCGCAGTAATACACAGCTGTGTCTTCAGTCTGCATGTTCTGTCCTCTCAGTGTCACCGTGCTGCTGGAGGCATCTTTAGAAATACTGAACTTGCTTTTTAGAGACTCTTTATGATAAATGTCTCCACCTCCCCAAATGCGGTTTATTGATTCCAGAGTTTTCCCTGCAGGTTGTCGAATCCAAGCTGTGCCATAGCTGTTATCAGTAAGTGAGTAACCGGATACTTTACAGCTGAGGATTAAAGAATCTCCAGGCTTTAACATCACTGAGGTGTCCTGAGTGAGCTCTACTGCACATTCCACATCTGAAAAAAAGACATGTCACAATTCCAGTCAAAAATCTATGTACAGTAGGTTATAACTGCAGGAATTTACTAGCAGCTCTGAGATCATTAGTGAAGTGAAACTCACAGGATGAAGCTGCCAGCAGCAGCAGAACTGGAAGGAACATCGTATAACTAAAAGCAGTGCTAAACTCTCCAGAGCCCACAGTGACCGTGGCTGATATTTCTCTATATGTAGCTGTAAGGGGAACATTTTACATATTCATTTGCATATTGTTATGCTGGTCTTCTACACGTGTCAATAATCACAGTGAAAAATGTTCCCTGGTGTTTAAATTAGTTTGTATTTATTTAACACTGAATCTGTAAGTTACATTTAGTATGTAAATGACTTTCATCCTCTGATTTTAAACTGTTTCCATAGTTCTCACTCTGTCACACTGTGAAAATGTGGGTTTGTCATGTGACTGTAGTAAGTCTGTGTTTTTGTACTGATGTCTAGCTTCCTGTGAGACTAAATGTGTGTTTAATTCTGTCAGCTTCATCACTGCTCTTTACTCATTACATCTGGTGTTTTTTAGTCCATCACTGTGGATCACTGTAACATCCAGAAGAACATTCTGCTCTACTTATTGCAGACAAATATATTTTTGACACTACCAACTGCTTAAGGTGAACACTTTCTAAAAAACACACTTACAAATTTGCAGTCTGTGAATATTACTCTCTCTCACTCATTTTCTACCGCTTATCCGAACTTCTCGTGTCACGGAGAGCCTGTGCCTATCTCAGGCGTCATCGTGCATCAAGGCAGGATACACCCTGGACGGAGTGCCAACCCATCACAGGGCACACACACACTCTCATTCACTCACACACTCACACACTACGGACAATTTCCCAGAGATGCCTACCATGCATGTCTTTGGACAGGGGAGGAAACCGGAGTACCCGGAGGAAACCCCCGAGGCACGGGGAGAACATGCAAACTCCACACACACAAGGCAGAGGCCGGAATCAAACCCGACCCTGGAGGTGTGAGGCGAACGTGCTACCCACTAAGCCACCATGCCCCCCTGTGAATATTATACTTCATAAATAATAAGTACATCACTTTCCGGTGTACATCAGATCAGCTCTCAGATAGCAGCCCTTTTCTTATGCCTGTAAAGTAATAGTGATGATACTGAGAGCTTACACATTACAGAGGACACACAAATAATTCAACATTATGAATTCCAGTAAAAAGAGTGAAATGGTGAAAGGAATCACTATATACAGATTTATCATTTCCTACAATTATGTAAAAGTCAATCCCACTGGACAAGGAACAATGATTCACTGGACTGCAGGATAGTAATCTGGTCATTTTCAATATAAATCATAATTCAATTATAATGTGATGTAGAGATGACAGGGTTTATTCAGTAGATTTGAAAAGTACACATTAAACATGTAATTGTAGTTTAAAATTCATCACTACAATCTCATCTAATCAACTGACAGACCGCTAGCTGGTGTTGTCGTCTCTCTTTTCTGAGAAACTAAGAAGGTGAAACATTGAAGAAAGTCACTGTTTCTGTCTCTAACTGTTTCTGTCTTCTACACTGAATAATATATATATTTAATGTTATAAATAATACTAACATTGAATGAAGATTGCTAGAGTAAAGTAACACAAAACTCTGCCTAGTCCCATCTCAAAGAATTAAAATGATTCCTGCTGCTGTAAATGAACACAAACTGCTGCTATGTTGTTGGGCTGAATGTTTCAGCATAAATGGTTCAAACACAGGATTTGGTTTGCATGACACACCCACTAGAGATATAAAAACATCCACAGAGGAACAGACGAGAGGAATAAACTATTTCTGTAAGTTTCACATTGTCAGGTTACTAACTGTTCTGTTTGTAGTATTAGTTAACGCTCCCTAACACTCCTACTGCTTGGGTCTAGATTTTTCTTGCACTGTCTTACACATAAATGCATAAAAATAAGTGAGTCAAACTGTGAGTCAAAGTGAGTAAAACTGTAGAATTCCTAAAATACACAGAATATTGTTGTTAAATATGAATTACTTTTGCAGAATCCAAAAAAATCAATCATCCATCCAATGAGTTAAATTGGGAATGGGATGACTGGGATGGGAGACTGGGTTGTGTGTTGCAGTGTGTATTGTGACTGTGATCTGTGTAATACAGTGTATATTGGGACTGGGATGTGTGTATTACAGTGTGTAGTCAGACTGTGATGTGTGTATTACAGTGTGTATTGTGACTGTGATGAGTGTATTACAGTGTGTATTGTGACTGTGATGAGTGTATTACAGTGTGTATTGTGACTGTGATGAGTGTATTACAGTGTGTATTGGGAATGGGATGAGTGTATTACAGTGTGTATTGTGACTGTGATGAGTGTATTACAGTGTGTATTGGGAATGGGATGTCACACAGCATGCTGACAGAGCTGCCATTTCTACCTGTGGCTTTTTCAAGTGTTTCCAGGAGCATAGAAACAGGGTTTATCTAGATTTTCATTCCTGATAATTAGTTTAGGCCACGCCCACTTTAGGGTTATATCCAGGTATATTTATAGATAATTGGAGCAATAAATAGAATCAAACCGTGTTCATCGGTGTTACGAACACTTTGGAATAGATTGGTGTTGTATTAAAGAACCTGAATATGAACATGTCTGAATCTGAAACTTGGGTGATGAAGAGAATGTTTTTCTATTATAACAAGGTGAATTTGCATAAACCAGCGCTGCCAACTTTTGAGTTCAGCTTAGAGTGAGATTCTGGGGGCGGGGCTTTGGCTATGGGCGAGGGGCTTATGGAGGGGCTTGGTTTGGTGTGGAAAAAAATACAAACACAAAATCCTTGCATTAGCAGAAGTGTATTACGGGTCGCTGTGCCGTGCACGGAAGTCAAAGTGACCACTAGGGGATGACCCAGAAACAAGCTTCAATTCAACTTTAAAGCATCAAATCCTCCAAAAACACGAAAAAACCTATTTACCTAGTAAAGTTTATACACTCAATAATTTTTTTAAGCCCACACACAAAGCACAATATGATTCACAGCCTTCATACAATTAGAAAAAAAATTCGGACAAAGCTGACCTAGGTGGCGCTATACCGGTTTTTCCCTTACCTTTAGACGCGTCTCTTTCTTCACTGGGGTAATATATTCCAACACAAATAATCCACAAAAATCCACACAGGTCCAAGGAATTGAAATCTGTAAGCCTTTTAATCCAAAACGCTCTGGTCGCGCCGCAAATATTCCGTTAGTGTTCTGAAAACTGGAAACAGAAGTGCGCCATCATCTCGTTTTGCCGCTCTAACTCCTAATTGGGATATTCAAAAATTCAAAGCCTACGTCATATTTATAGCCCAGGTCCTAACGAATCAAATAAGCCCTCATTTGAGCCAATCGGTGCTTGTATGGCAGAGATAGACGGCTGAGAAGCCAATGGTGGCATGACCTCATTTTTGGGAACCCGCCTTTGACTGACAATTACTCCTTCCAATAGCAATGAAATGGGCTGGACCTATACAGCCGTTTAGCCAATAAGGAGACGATTCCAACGGTATGCGACATGCCTTACATTCTTTGACTGTGTCTGCGTGAACTGGATGCGCAGAAGAATTCTTGCGTAATCCCTGACCTTTTGTCCCTCTCACAGCTCAGGGTGTCAAGTTACAGGCCTGTTTTCACACCAGAGTGATAGAGAGAGAGTCTAGGCTTGTTTATGGCCTTTCAGACTGAGCCTGCAGCCTTTTATTTCAAAGTTATATAGTAAACAAATACACAAAAACACTGCACCAGACGACCAGGGCTGTAGAAAAATATTCATATAAAATCCATTTTTGGGTCTTTTGACTTGAATTTTTTTTGGTGAAAGCCAAGACATGTGGCTCTGACTCTCAGTTGTTATTTGGTCCCTAACATGTTCCAGAAAAATAAGATTAATCAGTTTATCAGGTAAACAACCCAGGCGGAAATGAAAACCTGCATTCAAACCCCTGTAACTTTGTGCCAGTAAGGCCTAGAATCAATCTCTTCTTTCCAATGAGACCAGGCTCACCCCTGTGTGTCAAAGTATGTGGGAGCTGTACCACTTTTTGTTGGGTAGGTCATGTAGGCGAAAAAGCTGCAAAAGGGGGGCAATGCTTAAAGGGGTTTTAAAGAAAGAGACAATTATTTCATGCACTTTATTGATCATTCTGACACAGAAACCTTGATTTAGGTCATTTTAAAGTTTGTAATTTAAAGATATATCTGTGCATGACAACCACACTGACACAACAGACTTTAGAAACGTATACCAGCACATCCTCCTGAGCTGTAAATATTCCCTCAGCAGGGACCTGCACCCCAGTGACATTTATTAGAAATTATAGTTCTCAGTTTTACTTCTCCTTTTCTCAAACTGTGTCAAAGTATGTGGGAGCTGTACCACTTTTTGTTGGACAATGGATATAGGCGGAGGTCCATAAGAGGTATTTTCTCAAAGCAGCTCTAAAAGAAAGAAACATACAATAAAAATTTTTGATTAAAGTTTAAATTTTGTAACATTTGGTGACATCTAGATGCGTAAAAACACACAGACAATTATAATTATAATAATAGCTTAAATTTTGTGTTACACCATCATCCACTTCAGCAATCTGCATAAAAGCTTTGGAATAGATTGGTGTCATATTAGTGATGGATTAACTGTCTATACACTTGTGTTCAGGAAAACAATTTAATTTAATGTTGAGACAAAGATGAAACTTTATGTAGATATCTTTGAACTACAGAAGTGTCTTAGCTCTGCTAGCTCATATATACCAGACCCCTCTGGGGACATGTGCACTGCAGAGAGAGGAAAATAACCAGGGATGTTTTTGTACAGGGCTTCAGTGAGTTTGTAGTGTTGTGTGTCTGGCACAGTAATACACAGCCGTGTCCTCGACCTGAAAGTTTTGTCCTCTTAAGTAAACTGTGCTGCTGGATTTGTCCTGGCTGAGACTGATCTTGCTCTTCATCATGTCTTTGAGATTAGTGCTATCACTGCTACACAGATATCCGAGCCATTCCAGTGCTTTTCCAGCAGGTTGCCGTATCCAGTGTATACAATAACTCGACACTGAGATCTTACAAGAGATGGCGAACGACTCTCCAGGCTTCACCAGCACAGAGTCTGTCTGAGTGAGCTCCACACCTCCAACACCACCTGTGAATAAGAGCGACAGAACATCATCAACAGTCATCAAGTCATTTTCACGAAACAGGAATTAAATCTAAAGCCGACACGAAGACGTACAGAATGCAGCAGAAAGCAGCAGCAACACTGATAATGACAGCATTGTTGTAGATATAAAAGTGAAGTGAAGTAAAATGCTCAGCTGCTCTCTTCCTCCTCACTACACACACACTCACACAGACCTCCTTAATGTAAGAGACACAAGTGGAAGATTTGCATGAAATGCATCATCATGATCTTGAAGTCACAGGTTTACTCATTTATACATTAACTTTCTTCCTCTTAGAAGAATTGGGCTTAGAGTGAAATGAACAAAACACTAACGTGTCTCTGTGATTAACTGAACTGAACATGTTCAATCAACAATCATCTAAAATGAGCCTCACACGATAAAGTCACAGTTTCTGTGTTCAGAAGGTGTTAGTTACATTTCTAGAACAGAGGCTGTGTATGTTGAGATTGGGATGTGTGTATTTCGGTGTGTATTGGGATTGTAGTGTGTTTATTACAGTGTGTATTAAGCACTGGGGTGTTTGTATGAAAGTGTGTATTGGGACTGTGATGAGTGTATTACAGTGTTTATTGGGACTATGATGAGTGTATTACAGTGTGTATTGGGACTATGATGAGTGTATTACAGTGTGTATTGGGACTGTGCTGTGTGTATTACAGTATGTATTGGGACTGTGCTGTGTGTATTACAGTGTGTATTGGGACTGGGATGTGTGTATTTGGACTGGGATGTGTGTATTATAGTGTGTATTGGGACTGCGATGTCTACTAGTTTGTTGGTTTGAGGAACGGTCAGATCCACATTCACACATAATGCTGACAAAGCTGTTATTTCTACCTGTGGCTTTTTCCGGTGTTTCCAGGAGCATAGAATAGTTTATATATATTTTCATTCCTGATAATTACTTTAGGCCACACCCACTTCAAGGTTATTTCCAGGTATCACCAGGCAAATCCAGGAATCCTTCACAAAAACAAGCAGCTGCTGCCCCCTACAGATGCAAACACAAAATATTATAATGTTCTGGCTGCCAAAACTTTCACATGGACCAACAGTGAAAATGAAGAAAGTAGGAATTCAGACTTGGAGCATTTTAATCAGAAAGGTTTAAAAGAGAGAACACACTCAGATAACATAGTAAATCATTTGGTTTAACCAAATCCATTAATAGGGAAATTAATATTATTTTTTTCTTAGATTTGTGAACATCTACTTCCATAGATCTCCATCTGTCAGTTCAATTCACTTTATTTATATAACACATTTAACAATAGATATTTTCTCAAAGCAGCTTTAAAAAATAAAAGAAAAATTTTAAAATGTAAATTTAAATTTTGTAACTTTTTTTAACAGACTGTGAGCTTTTCATGTGTCTATAGTAAGTCTGTGTTTTTGTACTGATGTCTAAGGGGAAGTATCACTGTGTGTGTCGGGCGCAGTAATAAACTGCAGTGTCTTCTGTCCTCATGCTATTCATCTGCAGATACACCTGCATCTTACTGTTGTCTCTGGAGATGGTGAAGCGGCCCTTAACCGCGCTGGAGTAATATATGCTACCACTGCTATCTGAAATAGTTGCAACCCATTCCAGCCCTTTTCCAGGTGCCTGTCTTATCCAAGCCATCCAAGAGCCACCAAAGTTAAAGAGGCACAGAGGCTGTGCAGGTCAGTTTATGAGACTGATCAGGTTTGATGGTCACTGGATCAGACTCGATCAGTGTCTGACTGCAGGAATCTGAAATAGAGGAATATTCAAAGGTAGGAATTAACATTAAAAAAATTTAAAGAAAAAAAAAAATATATATATATTTAATAATGTAATAAATAATACTAACATTGAATGAAGATTGTTAGAGTAAAGTAACACAAAACTCTGCCTAGTCCCATCTCAAAGAATTAAAATGATTCCTGCTGCTGTAAATGAACACAAACTGCTGCTATGTTGTTGGGCTGAATGTTTCAGCATAAATGGTTCAAACACAGGATTTGGTTTGCATGACACACCCACTAGAGATATAAAAACATCCACAGAGGAACAGACGAGAGGAGAAAAAGCTTCCTGTAAAACTCCGGGTGTGTTTCATGCTGTCAGCTTCATCACTTCTCTTTACTCATTAGATCTCATGTCTTTTTAGTCCATCACTGTGGATCACTGGAACATTCAGAAGAATGTAAAGTTTTCTGATCACTGATTATCACTGAACAACACAAACGTGTCCAGTCCTTCATGATGTTGTCATTTTTTTTTAGCTAATCCTGGTTTTCTGATGATCCATTAATAAAAATCATTTGGTGAGATGATAAAACACTTTGTTTCTTTTTCCCTTTTAGTTTGTACATTACCAGAAATTCATCAAATTATACAATGTTCATATTTCACATTTAATTACATTGGATTCTCATTAATTATTAGATATAGTTTGAGGAGTTTTTGGATGGTTTTTGTTCATTCAGGATGAAGAGTTAAAGCCTGAGTGCTGAGTGTGAATGGATGTTGTTCTTTATAATGTCTTTTGCAGACACATTTCATTTCATCTAGTTATAAAAAGAGACCATTATTCCTAAGTAAACTTTTATTTATTTATTTTATTAATACCAGTGTTGGTGTCTATGCTGAAATATTTGTAATATGGGGATTAGTTACTCAGTAAAATGTAGTTATTATTTAATTAAAGAAGTGAATTGTGTGAATAACTAGCTTGAAATGTTTTGTCATCATTTCTGGGATATATATATATATATATATATATATATATATATATATATATATATATATATATATATATATATATATATATTATTTCTTTATTTTTTTGTTAGACTCAGATAGATCAGTGTTGTGTCTTGTGAACATTGAAACACGTCTCACTGTAGTTCAAGAGCGCAGTAATACTCAGCTGTGTCTTCAGTCTGCATGTTCTGTCCTGTTAATGTCACTGTGCTGCTGGACGTGTCTCTGGAAATCTGAAACCTGCTTTTCAGTTTCTCACTGTAGTAAGTGTTACCATTACCACATATACATCCAATCCATTCTAGAGTTTTTCCTGCAGGTTGTCATATCCAGTGTATACAGTAGCTGTTATCAGTTAATGAATATCCAGACACTTTACAGGTCAGAGTCAGTGACTGACCAATAGTTAATACTGTGGATCCGGTCTGGATCAGCTCAACACTGTGAACACCTGTTAAAGAAAAGTTATTTTAATGATGTAAAAGCAAAAAGCTTTAAGGAACCAAAACTGTATTACATGTCAAATGTAAAAACACTTACAGTGTACGGCTGCCAGCAGCAGCAGCAGTAGGGATGTAGAGATCATGGTGTGTGTTGGAGCAGAAGAAGTAAAAGCTCTTGGTCTTTGTTGCTTAAATCTGGCACTAAAACAAATTCCTCACATGTGAAAACATGCCTGGCAACAAAGCTGATTCTGATTCTGATTCTGATTCTGATAAATGAGAAAACTTCCTCATCTTTTAAACATGTCTGTATTTTTTATAGATATCTATCACTGCAGATTGAGTTTATGTTTGAACCAATAAGAAGCTTAAGGCAGGTGTTAATGAGTAAGTTTATACACTATCAGGTGTTTTCAGGTGAATTTATAATAAGAAAACTTACAGAAATTATTGGTTATTTAGAACAGGAAACTTTATTTACATACATTTATTGCTATATGTAATTTGGAACCTTATTTTATAACAGCATTATTTAGTTTGTTATTATTGATAATGATATGAACGTATCGTGATGTAATTAACGCTTCCTGTGAAGGTTGCAAATCTGATCTATTTCCAGTTCCCTCAGATTAATCTGAATCTTTCTCTGGTTTCTGTTGGATCCAGTGCATGAGGTTCATGGAGAAGTACAGTAGGAGACAGAGACATGCATGCAAATTTCTCATATTATATTTTAATCTTGAGCATCATCCTCTTTCATTCGCATTCACAGAAGAGGACTTGCAGTCTCTGCTCACTTTATTCAACAATTTGGAATTTTCCCTACTCCATACACACCTGATTGAACTGATATTGTATACATTTATATAGTCTCCAGCTTCTTACTGTCAATCAGTATGATTTTCTCCTTCTATCTATAATATTTAGAAAGCAGCACATCCTATTATTGTCATATATTGTACATATATTGTACTTATTACACTGATTACAGACCTATATATGAAATGACCACAACTGCATGATTCAAAGACTATTTATAAAATATGTAGAATTTTGCAGTCTGGTTAACTGCGTAACAAATATTACAAAACTGATACACCATGAATAGTAAGTACATCACTTTCCTGTGTTCAGCACATCACATGTTAGATAGCAGCACTTTTCTTGTGCATGTAAAGTAATAGTGAACATAGTGAGAGCTTAAACATTCAAAGCCAGAAAAAAGACATTCAGAAAACCTCAGGTTTCAATGAAATCAATGAAAATATCTAAATAATATCAATGTTATTAGTTTTCTTTGTATAACATGTAACCCTCTTACTAGTTATGTTTCTTTTATTAAGAATATGTGCATATAAAAGCTCAAGTCATACTTATTTAAATGCTTATTTTTTAATAACTACCCTATTCAGATATTTGTGGCTGAAAAGGTTTGTTTTATAATAAGGTTTAAGTAAACTATTCATTAAACTGTTGTGTTTAAAGAGATTAACATTTTTGATGTGATCTGAAAATGAGTGTGTATCCCTTTAATTCGTCAATGGCGGCGAAAGAGTTGAGAAACTCCGTGTATACACTAAAGTTTGGTTTAAATGCACTTGGATGACATGTGCTGGTTACTATCTAGTTTTGTTATCTTTTCTGTGATTGGATGTTTATTATTTTACACCCACCCATGCATATGAGAGTGCAATGTGTTTGGTTGGTAATGTGTCAATCAAAAGAGAGAGAGAGTTTGAGACGAGTCAGAAACGCTCGTGCTAAATGCGTGTTATATGGATTAGTTTTCTTTATAAACAGTGTTTTAGTTTGTTTATGCTTTAATGTTAACCAGGAGATGTGATAACGGACCTTATTAACTTATTATCGTCTTATTAACTGTTGGTGAGACCCTTTTTTTCCTTTGAGAAGAAACTGCCCGGTTGTGTGGAATCGGAGTGCGTCTACATAACGTAACGGGAACGATATACTGCATTCAGCGTATTACCTATTGCGCCTATTGGTATTGCGCTATTTAATACTTTGACTTGGACACTTCGGGAGATCAGTTTGAGTTACGGTTGTGATCGGGTGAGTGAAAAGCACTCGGTGGCAAAGACGTGCGTTCATCAAGACTGTTCGGTTTGCCTTGGTTCGCGAGAAACGTACCATTATTCGCCGAGGATCGTGTGTGATGTCTCCGCTTAGAGTGTGAGTGATGACCGGAGCTCAGGTACCTGTTATTTGTGTTGGTTTTAGCTCATTTGAGTGAAGAGGCCAGTTGTAAATGTTTCAAAGGCCACAACGCACGCAAGCAACGACACAGGCCTGCATCGGGGGGTTGGGTGGGTGAGTGTGTGTTTGTGTGAGTCGGCCCACTAATATTTATTTTGAATTTACACTTTGGTAATATATGTGTTGGTTTAGAGTGTAAAGTTGCACCGTTACTAAACTAGTTAACAGTAAGAGTGCTTAAGTATTTTCATTGAGTGCATATTCATTGCTGGGTTTTTTTTTTTTTGTTTATTCAGTTTATTCAGTAAGGGGACAATAATTAATTTTGTTATAAAACATATTGACTACTGTTATTCATACCTATATCTTGTTATACATATTTCACGTTACTTATATACATTCTATAATTCATATCACAATATATTTTATATAGAAAAATAAATACAAAACTTTTTATGAAGGTTTCTTTATTGTGTATTTAAGAGTCCAGGTATCAGAGTATTTTAATTTCTTTAGTCGAGAGACCCCAAGTTATTGAACCCGTCTCCCCACCCTAAAGAGCTTAGACTTGACACGACTAAGTAGGGCAGGGGGCACTACATAAAGTGGTGGCCCGTTAGGGGAATCTCTTCTTTCCTCTGGTACCCTAAAAGAAGACATAAAACTTTGTTTAATACCAAGTTGATTGTGGAAAAGAAAATTAACCCCTTCCTGCACTTATTTGTAAACTCTTGAAGCATGTCTTTCAGAAGTAACCCTCTTTTTCAAACTGAACTTACCAGTTGGTGTAGTGAGGTAGGGATTGCCCCAAGTCATGCGCTGCTGCTGACTGGAGTACCAGCAACTACTGAAGTGGCAAAAATCGAGGAAGCAGCTCAGAGTGTAAAATCCTTTGGAAGAGTGCGTGTTCGAGATACCAGGCATGGACTCAACTCAACTACTCTGTTAGTGTTATGCGAGAGTAGAGAAGTCGTTGACGCCACACACTGTCCTACCCAACTGCTGCATGGTGATGGTGAGGAGGCCTGGGAGATTGTTGTTTCCACTGAAACTGACTCACGACCTGCCGCCCCTGTAGAATTCACCAATAAGCTGTCAAAATTTCTCATGGATGAGGGAAAGTCTATGACTGACTTAGAAGCTCTGTTTCCTTCCCTTGGTTCCAATACCAGTTCCCCTGAGTCAATTATTCGTGCTGTGGGTGAGATCCTAGAGAAAGCAGTGAGACCACAAAGTGACAGCAATGCTTACCGTCGTTTACGTACCTTCTTGGGCACTGTTCACACCCCCGCAGGAGAGGAAACCATGGAACATTGGATCGAGCAGGCCAGAATAATGATAACAGATTGTGACTGCTCTGAGAAAGAAAAACGTCAGATTATTGTAGAAAGTTTGAAGGGACCAGCACTCGAAATCATAAAAGCTGTTTGTCTTTCTAGTCTGGATACCAGTGCCCTGCAGTACCTGGAAGCCCTGGAAAGCACATTTGGATCCTCCGAGTCTGGAGAAGACTTGTATTTTGCTTTTCGACTACTATGCCAGTCTCCTGGAGAATCCTTATCTGATTTCTTGAGACGGATGGAGAAATCTCTGGCCAAAGTTGTTCAAAGAGGAGGTTTGTCTTCGGCCAATGTTGACAGAGCAAGAGTAGAACAGCTGATCCGAGGAGACGTTGAATCAGACATGATGCTCCTGCAGTTGCGACTAAGGGAGAGAAAAAAGCGACCACCTACTTTCTTGAACTTACTAAATGAAATACGTGAGAGGACGGACACATTGCTATGAAATGTCAAGCTCCTGAGAACTCCACTCAAGTGATCAATAAGCTAGTCCACTCTTTAATACCAGTGTTGGTGTCTATGCTGAAATATTTGTAATATGGGGATTAGTTACTCAGTAAAATGTAGTTGTTATTTAATTAAAGAAGTGAATTGTGATGAGGTTTTTGTGCAGCACTGCAGCTTGTCGTGTCACTGTGTGGATAACGAGCGCAGTAATACACAGCTGTGTCTTCAGTCTGCATGTTCTGTCCCTGTAAGGTCACAGAGTTACTGGAAGTGTCTCGAGAGACCACAAACTTGTCTTTAAGTGAATCTTTTTGATGACTATTTCCATCATGATACATGGTGTTGATCCATTCTAAAGCTTTTCCTGCAGGTTGTTGAACCCAAGATGTTCCAAAGTGGTTGCTACTATCAGTGATAGAAGCTCCAGATACTTTACAGGTGATGGTTAAAGTCTCTCCTGGCTTTATAAGCAGTGAGTCTGGCTGGATGAGCTCAGTAGCACAGAACACATCTGTAAAAAGAGAAAAAGAAAAGGTGGACATGTCGAACTGAAAGGATCAGATGAAATAATAAAGCTTCAATCCAAACACTCACAGGGGGCGAGAGCCAGCAGCAGCAGTGGAGCTGAAGCAAACATGTTTGTGTTGAAGGAAGACTAATGAGAAGTGTTTCCTCTCTAGATCAGAACGCTGCTAATATTACAAGAGGAGATGCAGATTTGCATAAACATTACAGAGAGGCTGTGTTGAGTGCAGCTCTGCAGCTGTTAATCACACTCACACCCCGTTTCATCTCCATATCAATTTAATGTGGAAAATAATTCAGCTGTTTGTTATTATTAATAATGATATGAACGTGTTGTGATGTAATTAACGCTTCCTGTGAGGGTCAGATTGAAAACTGATCTATTTCCAGTTCCCTCAAATTAATCTGAATCTCCACCATAATCCATGAAAATGATAATAATTAGATAAACGATCCTTTATGTGGTTATCAGTCATGTGTAGGCTGCACTCTAGAGAATTACATTAACACAGAAATGATTCTCATGTCTGCAAATTTCCTGCTTTCTGTTATGAGAAGGTGAATATGAACATGGCTGAAGCTGTTAAAGCAAACTTACAGTACAGAGGTACAGTTAGACTACGGAGTTCACATATCCAACCCATTCCAGAGCTTTCCCTGGTTTCTGTCTGATCCAGTGCATGTTGTACTCAGTCATAACAAAGCTGTGTATCTTACAGATCTTCACAGTTAAAGTTGAGATATTTAATTCATGAAGTTACTGCTACAAACCTGAAGATAATTATTTTCTAATAATCAATGGCACTGATTACTGTGATCACTTTTCCCCTTATACAGCAGCAGTCTGTGAACGGTGACAATTTATTTATTAATTAAAGAAGAATATGTTGAACTCTATTTACGTTTAATGTTACAGTTAATGTCATGGCACTTTTGTGAAATGTATGTGTTCAATAATCACTAAAGTCAGACATTTTTCTGTAAATGTTATTTATTTCCCTTTTGGTTCCTCTGTAAGAATATGACTATAAGAGACAATCTCAGTGTTCATTGTGTCACAGAAATACATAGAAATTGTGGAGTATCTAGATCTGACTGAGGATATGAGAATATGTTGTACTTTAATGAAACGATGTTACAGTATATTTGTTAAGCTGTAGCGCCACCTGCAGATCTTGTGAAAATGGACTCTACATTGAATATCCTTTTCTCTTTGACCACATCTGGGATTTTGGACAATTGATTAACATGTTTGTACCACTATGGTTTCTAGCACAGTAATAAACAGCAGAATCCTGGACACTAAAGCCAGTCAGCTGCAGATACACCATGGTTTTAGGAGTTGTGTCTGGTTATTTCCAAATGTCCCTTAATGTGTTTGTGTATATTGTTTTACTGGCATCATACCAGATAGCCACAATCCATTCTAGAGCTTTTCCAGCTTGTTGTCTGGTACACAATTTCTCACACGTTTACACAAATTCAAATTTGTTGATGTGATTATTATTAGACAAAGACTCTACAGTATATAAAGTTCAGGTAAGTGATCATAATAGTCTTTAGAGATATAATAATCGTCAGGTCAAGTCAAGTAATATGGATTTAAATCAACAATATTAACATAAACAAATAACTAGCTTGAAATGTTTTGGGATAATTTGTGGGATATATATATATATTTTTGTTACACTCACAATAAAATACATCTTTCACACTTTCTCGTATATGTTCAAACAAATTCTCATTTGTGTTGTGATTTTTATTAGTCAAAGCCACAAAGGTCTATAAAGTTAAGGATAGTGATATGATTATAATTGTCTTTATGATCACAAAAAGTTTCAAGCTAGTTATTTGACTAAATTATTAGTGTTTACTTAAACCCATAATAAGACAAAGTGAATATTCATAATATTCATTTATTATTCTGTTTAATTTATAACCTTACATTATAACAGCATTATAAAATACATCTTGTCATGTTACTGAGAAACCTCACAACCACAGGAGGATGTAGTTACATAAATTATATATTTGTCCAACCTGTGTTTAACAACCCAAATAACTAATCACACATTATGGAAAGAGTGAAAAAGAAGAGAAAATGTAGATATTTGTCTGATAATGACTGATACTGAATGAGTCTCATACAGAATGCAGTTTGTTGATTCACTTTTTTTCACTTTATTTGTTGAGCTCTGCTGCCTCCTTCAGTTGTTTCAGTTATTGAACCTCAGACTATGAGAACAGACTGTGTGTTAAACACAACACACTGCTGGAAACATGCTGTATTATTCCTGAATCCACTCATTAAACACTGATTCCAACTGCTGGTTAAAAATTCTGTAAAATGAAGGGATTAATAATGGTTCAGGATAAAGACTCTTTCAATAATGTTTTCTTTTTTATTTAAAAATGACTTTGTGTGACTGTGTTTTAAAATGCTGCAAAGGATTCTGACTTCATTCCAGTGGAAGAAAGTGAAACTGTGACTGAGATGATTTATTAGTTACACTGAGAGGATGTCTGTAACATGTCTCATAAGGTTTTTGTAAGAGGAATCCACTATTCTGTCTCACTGTGTGTAACGAGCGCAGTAATACACAGCTGTGTCTTCAGTCTGCATGTTCTGTCCTCCAATTGTTATTGTGTTAGTAGAAGTGTCTCTGGAGATGCTGAACTTATTTTTCAGTTTCTCACTGTAAACTGTACCCCCATCACTCCAGATGCGTCCAATCCACTCCAGAGTTTTTCCTGCAGGTTGTCGAATCCAAGCTGTATAATAGCTCGTAACTGAATATGAAACCTTGCACTGGATGGAGAGACTCTGGCCTGGCTGGACTGTCATGGAAGCAGGCTGAGTCAGTTCCTCACCATGCACATCTGTGGAGGAAAACACATGGTGATATCTCACACAATATATGCTGCACCTTTATTCTTCATCTAGTAAATGAATGAATTTGATAAAGCACTCACAAGAAGCAGCTGCCAGCAGGAGCAGTAGAGATGTAGAGAACATGGTGTGTGTTGTTTGGACTGGAGTCTTCTCTGTTCTCCAAAGTTTAACAGACACCATCACATCATATAAATAGAGTGAGATCCAGCTCTGACACTTGGATTTGTTTATCTGCTGATGATGGGAGGAGAATGTATCTGAAACGTATTTAAATCATGAGGAGGACATTCATCTGCTCTGAATTTATAATGGAAAGCTGCCTTTTTATCAAATACTGTCATTTTCCCAAACCAGAAATCTTAGTCTCAATGTAGTAAACAAGTAAACAAAGAGAAAATATTTAGTTTAACTAATCTGCTAATTTTGAAATCATTATTCATTTATTATCTCCTCCTTGAACCGCCACCTTATTGTGGTGGAGGGGTTTGCGTGCCTGAATGATCCTAGGAGCTATGTTGTCTGGGGCTTTCTGCCCCTGGTAGGGTCTCCCAAGGCAAACAGGTCCTAGGTGACAGGCCAGACAAAGAGCGGTTCGAAAACCCTTTATGAAGAAAATAATAACAAGGTCCGTGACGTCGCCCGGTATGGCGCAACCGGGGCCCCACCCTGGAGCCAGGCCCGGGGTTGGGGCTCGCATGCGAGCGCCTGGTGGCCGGGTCTTACCCCACGGGGCCCGGCCGGGCTCAGCCCGAAGGAGCGACGTGGGGCCGATCTCCTGTGGGCCCACCACCTGCAGGAGAAACCGTAAGGGGCTGGTGCATTGTGGATTGGGTGGCAGTCGAAGGCGGGAGCCTCGGCGACCCAATCTCCGGACATGGAATCTGACTCTAGGGACATGGAATGTCACCTCGCTGGGGGGGAAGGAGCCTGAGCTGGTGCGGGAGGTTGAGAGATACCGACTAGAGATAGTTGGGCTCGCCTCCACGCACAGCTTGGGCTCTGGAACCCAACTCCTCGAGAGAGGCTGGACTCTCTACTACTCTGGAGTTGCCCGTGGTGAGAGGCGGCGGGCTGGTGTGGGCTTGCTCATAGCCCCCCAGCTCAGCAGCCATGTGTTGGAGTTCACCCCGGTGAACGAGAGGGTCATTTCCCTGCGCCTTCGGGTCGGGGAGAGGTCTCTTACTGTTATTTGTGCTTATGGGCCAAATGGCAGTGTAGAGTACCCGACCTTCTTGGCGTCTCTGGAAGGGGTGCTAGAAAGTGCCCCGACTGGGGACTCCGTCGTTCTACTGGGGGACTTCAACGCTCACGTGGGCAGCGACAGTGACACCTGGAGGGGCGTGATTGGGAGGAACGGCCCCCCCGAACTGAACCCGAGTGGTGTTCTGTTATTGGACTTCTGTGCTAGTCACAGTTTATCCATAACAAACACCATGTTCAAGCATAAGGGTGTCCATCAGTACACATGGCACCAGGACACCCTAGGTCGGAAGTCGATGATCGACTTTGTGGTTGTTTCATCTGACCTCCGGCCGTATGTCTTGGACACTCGGGTAAAGAGAGGGGCGGAGCTGTCAACTGATCACCACCTGGTGGTGAGTTGGGTCCGATGGCAGGGGAGGAAGTTGGACAGACTTGGCAGACCCAAACGTACTGTGAGGGTCCGTTGGGAACGTTTGGCAGAGTCTCCTGTCAGAGAGATCTTCAACTCTCACCTCCGGCAGAGCTTCAACCAGATCCCGAGGGAGGTTGGAGACATTGAGTCCGAGTGGACCATGTTCTCCACCTCCATTGTTGATGCAGCCGCACGGAGCTGTGGCCGTAAGGCCTCCGGTGCCTGTCGTGGTGGCAAGCCCCGAACCCGGTGGTGGACCCCGGAAGTAAGGGATGCCGTCAAGCTGAAGAAGGAGTCCTATCGAGCCTGGTTGGCTCGGGGGACTCCGGAGGCAGCTGATAGTTACCGGAGGGCCAAGCGAGCTTCAGCCCGGGTGGTTGCAGAGGCAAAAACTCGGGTCTGGGAGGAGTTCGGTGAGGCCATGGAGAAGGACTATCGGTTGGCCTCGAAGAAATTCTGGCAAACCGTCCGGCGTCTCAGGAGGGGGAAGCAGTGCCCTGCTCACACTGTTTACAGTGGGAGTGGGAATCTGCTGACTTAGACTGGTTACATCCTCGGACGGTGGAAGGAGTACTTCGAGGATCTCCTCAACCCCACCAACATGTCTTCCATTGAGGAAGCAGAGGTGGAGGGCTCGGTTGTGGACTCGTCGATCCCCCAAGCTGAGGTCACTGAGGTAGTTGAGAAGCTCCTCAGTGGCAAGGCACCGGGGGTGGATGAGATCCGCACTGAGTACCTTAAGTCTCTGGATGTTGTGGGGCTGTCTTGGCTGACACGCCTCTGCAACATCGCGTGGCGGTTGGGGACAGTGCCTCTGGACTGGCAGACTGGGGTGGTGGTCCCTCTGTTTAAGAAGGGGGACCGGAGGGTGTGTTCCAACTATAGGGGGATCACACTCCTCAGCCTCCCCGGAAAAGTCTATGCCAGGGTACTGGAGAGGAGAATTCGGCCGATAGTCGAACCTTGGATTCAGGAGGAACAATGCGGGTTTCGTCCTGGTCGTGGAACACTGGACCATCTCTATACCCTCACCAGGTTGCTGGAGGGTTCATGGGAGTTTGCCCAACCAGTCCACATGTGTTTTGTGGATCTGGAGAAGGCATTTGACTGTGTCCCTCGTGATGGCCTGTGGGGGGTGCTCTGGGAGTATGGGGTCCGGGGCCCTCTGTTAAGGGCTGTCCGGTCCCTATATGACCGGAGCAGGAGTTTGGTTCGCATTGCCGGGTGTAAGTCAGACTTGTTCCCGGTGCATGTTGGACTCCGGCAGGGCTGCCCTTTGTCACCGGTCCTGTTCATTATTTATATGGACAGGATTTATAGGCGCAGTCGGGGGCCGGAGGGAGTCAGGTTTGGGGACCACAGGATTTCGTCTCTGCTTTTTGCAGATGATGTTGTCCTGTTGGCTTCTTCAAATCAGGACCTTCAGCATGCACTGGGACGGTTTGCAGCCGAGTGTGAAGCGGCGGGGATGAGAATCAGCACCTTTAAGTCTGAGGCCATGGTTCTCAGCCGGAAAAGGGTGGCTTGCCCTCTTCAGGTTGGTGGAGAGTTCCTGCCTCAAGTGGAGGAGTTTAAGTATCTTGGGGTCCTGTTCACGAGTGAGGGAAGGATGGAGCGGGAGGTCGACAGGCGGATCGGTGTATCTTCCACAGTGATGCGGTCGATATACCGATCTGTTGTGGTGAAGAAAGAGCTGAGCCGCAAGGCGAAGCTCTCTATTTACCAGTCGATCTACGTTCCTACCCTCACCTATGGCCATGAGCTTTGGGTCATGACCGAAAGGACAAGATCCCGGATACAGGCGGCCAGAATGAGTTTCCTCCGCAGAGTGGCTGGGCGCACCCTTAGAGAGAGGGTGAGGAGCTCAGTCACTCGGGAGGAGCTCAGAGTAGAGCCGCTGCTCCTCCACATTGAGAGGGGTCAGCTGAGGTGGCTCGGGCATCTGTTTCGGATGCCTCCTGGACGCCTCCCTGGGGAGGTGTTCCGGGCATGTCCAACCGGGAGGAGGCCCCGGGGAAGACCTAGGACACGCTGGAGGGACTATGTCTCTCGGCTGGCCTGGGAACGCCTCGGTATTCCCCCGGAAGAGCTGGAGGAAGTGTCTGGGGAGAGGGAAGTCTGGGCATCCCTGCTTAGACTGCTGCCCCCGCGACCCGGCCCCGGATAAGCGGTAGAAAATGGATGGATGGATGGATTATTCAATTATACTCAATTATCATGGCACTGAGCTCTTTTTCTAGCTTTCAGAACATCTGCTTCCATATTTCTCAATCTGTCATTTCAGCACAATTCTTTAATGCATTTAACAATGGACTTTGTCTCAAAGCAGCTTTACACAAATAGTTAACATTTTAGCTAATTCTGGTTTTCCAATGATCAATTAACAAAAAATAATTTGGTGAGATTATATGAAATTTTTTTTTTTTTTTCACTTTAATTGGTACATTACCAAAAAATATGTAATCAAAATATACAATGTTCATATTTCACATTTTATTACATGGGATTCTTATTAATTATTAGATGTAGATTGAGGAGTTTTTGGATGATTTTTGTTCATTCAGGATGAAGAGTTAAAGCCTGAGTGCTGAGTGTGAATGGATGTTGTTCTTTATAATAAATGTCTTTTGCAGACACATTTCATTTCAACTAGTTAAAAAAAGAGACCATTATTCCTAAGTAAAGTTTTATATATTTATTTTATTAATGCCAGTGTTGGTGTCTATGCTGAAATATTTGTAATATGGGGATTAGTTACTCAGTAAAATGTAGTTTTCTCTGTGCGGTTCACGAGCGCAGTAATACACAGCTGTGTCTTCAGTCTGCATGTTCTGTCCTGTTAATGTCACTGTGCTGCTGGACGTGTCTCTGGAAACCTGAAACCTGCTTTTCAGTTTCTCACTGTAGTAAGTGTTACCATTACCACATATCTCTCCGATCCATTCCAGAGTTTTTCCTGCAGGTTGTCGTATCCAGTGTGTACAGTAGGTGTTATCAGTTACTGAATATCCAGACACTTTACAGGTCAGAGTCAGTGACTGACCAGGAGTTAATACTGTGGATCCGGTCTGGATCAGCTCAACACTGTGAACACCTGTTAAAGAAAAGTTATTTTAATGATGTAAAAGTGTTGAGTTGTATTTTATGTGATATTTTAACACCCCCCACTTGTACTCAGGTTGTGTTTATAAACAAAAACAAAAAAATAGAATGAATATGGACCCTTGTCATACAGATATCAATCTCCAAAAAGAGCACCTGCAAACCTATCCAGTTTTAACTTATTTACAGGTTTGGTCATTACATCAGCAATCATGTTATCGGTGGAACAGTACATCAAAGTTATCCTTCCCTTACTTACAATAGACCTGATAAAGTGGTACTTTATGTTTGTGTTTACATCTCCGTCTGTTTACAGGGTTTTTGGCAAGAGCATTTGTTCCCTGATTGTCCTCATGTACTATAGTTTGTGTGTACTTGTAGTTATCTATACCTCCCAGTAACTGTTCTAGGTATAAACACTCTTGTATGGTTGAAGCAAGTGCCATGTATTCTGCTTCACATGTAGAAAGTGCCACAGTTGGCTGCTTTCTGGTTTTCCATGATACTAGAGAACTGTTTTGGCTTAAACTGACACAGTAACCGGTAGTACTGCGTCTGTCACTGGTATCAGCTGCCCAGTCAGCATCACTGTAGGCTTGTATACCTAATTTTTCACAGTCATTTCTCTAGCTCGGTGACCTTTGGTACCGCACTTGAAGCATACTATCTCGGCGTCGTCTTTGCTCCAGTCACGTACGCTCGTCTTTGCAGGTCGTCGTCCAGCTTTTCCTTGAATCTTCATCACACTGTCGCTCGACTCAAATGCTTTTATCTTTTCTGTTTCTTCAAAATTACATAGTTTAGTCTTGAACTCAGCAAACGTGATTTTAGCATCTGTATGTGCCACGTGTATTGCAAATGGCTTAAAACTCTCCGGTAATCCCTTTAAGACCATAGCCAATAGTAGTCCATCTCCTAACGTTTCACCTGCGTTACGCAGTGCTGTGATGGTGATCTCTGCTCTGATGATATAGTCCATTACACTCTCATCGTTTGCTTTTTGTAGCGACGTCAACATAGTGTACAAGCTGATTATGCGGGGCTTTCCCTTCCCTGCGTAATACCCTCTCAGTATTTCCAGAGCTTTTCTTCCATTGTTGGGCGCATCTCTCATAACTAACGAGAGGCTTTTGTCATCTAACAGTAAAATCAATTCAGCATATGCGTCAGCTTTTTTCTTTGCATCCGCTGCTATCTCAGCTTCCGACTGCGGTTCATTTAACACTGTGTCTTTTAATCCTTATAAATGAAAATGTCCCAACATTTTGGTTTCCCAAAGTTCATACTTAGTCTCATCTCCATCGAACATCAGTCGAGGCAAACTGTGCATCCTCCGTTGTTCCGCCATGTTAGCACGCTGTCCGTCGCGACTTTGTAAACGATGGAAAACAACAAACTTTTACGAACAACTCCTGGGCCCATAACCTGTTGAGTTGTGCTATAGCACTGTTGCAGCTAGCGTTGTATTCGGATGGCAAATGGATGACAGAGACAGGTTGCCTTTAGCCTTTCTAGGCATATTTATTTTTCACCGTCTGCACATCAGTCTCACCGTCAGACAGTTCAACAACATAAAAAAGGAAACCGTAACTTCTTTAGGACAAACCAATTAACGCAAACGCGTTTACTTAATTAACCCATACCCTCAGTGCCCCCTTGTGACCTACTCATTCACACAGCACAGAACTGCACAGCATCACAACAACACCCACAACTGAGGACATATTTTAACAAAAATCAAAAAGCTTTAAGGAACCAAAACTGTATTACATGTCAAATGTAAAAACACTTACAGTGTACGGCTGCCAGCAGCAGCAGCAGTATGGATGCATAGAGACACTCCTTATCTTAGGGTAAACATGGGATAAATTCTTATATGTACATAAATATAAATGAGAAAACCGCCTCATCTTTTTAAACATCCTCATCTGCAGCTTGAGTTTACTGTATGTCTGAAACAATAAGAAGCTTAAGGCAGTTGTTAATGAGTAAGTTTATACACTATCAGGTGTTTTCAGGTGAATCTCTAATAAGAAATTACAGAAATTTTTATCCATTCAGAAAAGGACCCTTTATTTCTATTCATTTATAATTCTGTTTAATTTAGAACCTTACATTATAACAGCATTATAAAATACATCTTGTCATGTTCCTGAGAAACCTCACAACCACAGGAGGATGTAGTTACATAAATTATAGTGATTTATTTGTGCAACCTGTGTTTAACAACCCAAATAACTAATCACACATTATGGAAAGAGTGAAAAAGAAGAGAAAATGTAGATATTTGTCTGATAATGACTGATACTGAATGAGTCTCATACAGAATGCAGTTTGTGGATTCACTTTTTCTCACTTTATTTGATGAGCTCTGCTGCCTCCTTCAGTTGTTTCAGTAATGCAAGCTCGGACTATAAGTCTGTGTTTTTGTACTGATGTCTAAGGGGAAGTATCACTGTGTGTGTCGGGCTCAGTAATAAATTGCAGTGTTTTCTGTCCTCAAGTTGTTCATCTGCAGATACACCTGCATCTTACTGTCATCTCTGGAGATGGTGAAGCGGCCCTTAACAGCATTAGAGTAATATATGGTACTGCCGTGGATAGTTGCAAGAAATTCCAGTCCTTTTCCAGGCACCTGTCTGATCCAAGCCATGTAATAGCTACTAAAGGTAAATCCAGATGCTGTGCAGGTCAGTTTATGAGACTGATCAGGTTTGATGGTCACAGGATCAGACTCGATCAGTGTCTGACTGCAGGAATCTGAAATAGAAGAATATTCAAAGGTAGGAATTAACATTAAAAATTACTTACAAATATTTTTTAAATTATGTAATAAATAATACTTACATTGAATGCAGATTGCTAGAGTAAAGTAACACAAAACTCTGCCTAGTCCCATCTCAAAGAATTAAAATGGTTCCTGCTGCTGTAAATGAACACAAACTGCTACTATGTTGTTGGGCTGAATGTTTCAGCATAAATGGTTCAAACACAGGATTTGGTTTGCATGACACACCCACTAGAGATATAAAAACATCATGTGTTTCAGACAAAACATTGCTGTGTTGAGTGCAGCTCTGCAGCTGTTAATCACACTCACACCCCGTTTCATCTCCGTATCAATTTAATGTGGAAAATAATTCAGCTGTTTGTTATTATTAATAATGATATGAATATGTTGTGATGTAATTAACGCTTCCTGTGAAGGTCAGATTGAAAACTGATCTATTTCCAGTTCCCTTAAATGAATCTGAATCTCCACCATAATCCATGAAATAGATAATAATTAGATAAACGATCCTTTATGTGGTTATCAGTCATGTGTAGGCTGCACTCTAGAGAATTACATTAACACAGAAATGATTCTCATGTCTGCAAATTTCCTACTTTCTGTTATGAGAAGGTGAATATGAACATGGCTGAAGCTGTTCAGCTATTATTATTAGCTATTAATAGAGGTACAGCTATTATGGGGAACAGAAATGGTGTCACTTGGCCTTTAGAGAGTCTGAATGCTGCAGAAACATATTTAACAATTCAATAAAACATTACAGGCTTTAAAACAAAATGTTAATGAGCCCTTTAATAAACACAGAAAGTAGATAAATGATAACAGGACATGTGACTTGTTCAAAATAAACTCTGTGTGAAAATGTGTGTCTGGTTTTTGTACAGCTGCTTCCTCAGCTCCAGTCACTGTGGCTTGTCGGGCGCAGTAATAAACCGCAGTGTCCTCTGTCCTCAGACTCTTGGCCTCTAAGTACTGTGTGCTTGCTGAGACGTCTTCTGTAAAGGTGAGCTGGTTCTTCACAGACTCTGCATATGATCCTGCATTATTGCCTGTGTTCATCCAGCCAAGCCATTCCAGAGCTTTCCCTGGTTTCTGTCTGATCCAGTGTATGTTGTAGCTTGTCATTGAATATCCGTGTATCTTACAGGAGATCTTCACAGTTTCTCCAGGTCTCTTTACCACAGCAGGAGACTGGTCCAGTCTGATCTCATCACTGCTGACACCTAGCAGATAAAACATAACAAACATCATCATAAACACAGTCAAGTTATTCTGAGGGAATAAATATACAGTACAGAAGTCTCAGGTACCTTTGGTTAACATTATAACAAAGATGTAATACTGAGTGACCCTCAGCCCCATCATCATGCTATTTGATTCAGTCGTGTGACACAAACTTCGGGTGAGCAAGAGGCTGTTTTTTTATAACGGTGAATTTGCATAAACACACTTCAGCTGTTAGATTTCATAGTTTCATGAATCCTTCTCAAAAACAAGCAGCTGCCGCCCCCTACAGGTGCAGATACAGAAGATTATAATGTTCTGGCTGTTAGTAAAAAAAAAAAAAACTTTCACATGGACCAACAATGAAAATATATATTTTTTATCAGAATGGTTTAAAAGATAGAAAACACTCAGATACAGTATCAGCAGTAACATAGTTAAATCATTTGGTTTAATTAATTAGTTAATTGGGAAATCAATATTCGTCTCAATGATAATTTAAAAATGAAAATCTACTTCCTCGGTTCTCAGTCTGTCAATGCAATTCAATTTGTTTTTTTTTAGCACATTTAACAATGTACATTGCTTCAAAGCAGCTTTACAAAACAACAGAATCACACACACACACACACACACACACACACACTCATCCTCACTTGGTTGACACAGGACAATAAATAATGTCAATGTAAATAATATCCTTTCTATAACAGTTTGTAGACAGTTTGTCACAATGTGAAATATAGTCAATAAATATTAGATATATTCAGGTAAATTAAATAAATATTATATCAGTATAAATGTCCAGACACTGTGATCTTGTCATGTGTCTATAGTAAGTCTGTGTTTTTGTACTGATGTCTAAGGGGAAGTATCACTGTGTATCACGGGCGCAGTAATAAACTGCAGTGTCTTCTGTCCTCATGCTGTTCATCTGTAGATACACCTGCTTCTTACTGTCGTCTCTGGAGATGGTGAAGCGGCCCTTGACAGCATTGGAGTAATTTATGTTACTACTACTGTAGATGCTTGCAACCCATTCCAGCCCTTTTCCAGGTGCCTGTCTGATCCAAGCCATCCAGGAGCCACTAATGTCTAATCCAGATGCTGTGCAGGTCAGTTTATGAGACTGATCAGGTTTGATGGTCACTGGATCAGACTCGATCAGTGTCTGACTGCAGGAATCTGCAATAGAAGAATATTCAAAGGTAGGAATTAACATTAAAAAATAATTTTAAATGTTTTTTTAAATGATGTAATAAATAATACTAACATTGAATGAAGATTGCTAGAGTAAAGTAACACAAAACTCTGCCTAGTCCCATCTCAAAGAATTAAAATGGTTCCTGCTGCTGTAAATGAACACAAACTGCTGCTATGTTGTTGGGCTGAATGTTTCAGCATAAATGGTTCAAACACAGGATTTGGTTTGCATGACACACCCACTAGAGATATAAAAACATCATGTGTTTCAGACAAAACATTGCTGTGTTGAGTGCAGCTCTGCAGCTGTTAATCACACTCACACCCCGTTTCATCTCCATATCAATTTAATGTGGAAAATAATTCAGCTGTTTGTTATTATTATTATTATTATTATTATTATTATTATTTCATTTTATTTTATTTTTTATTTTTTTGCTGCACAAAAACCTCTTATTAATAATGATATGAATGTGTTGGGATGTAATTAACACTTTCCTGAACTACACTGAACACTGTAAACAAACCGTGTAACCGAACATGACGTTCATTCTGGTATAGGCTGAAACCCTCTAGAGGCTTTATCTGACGAATCCAGAGAGAAAGAGCTGAGAAGATTCTAGATCAGGTGTTTTTAAATCCTAAAGAAGATTTGTAATCTCTAGTGAGCAGAAGCTTTTATAATCAAAAGTCTAAAATAATCTGCTTCAAGAAATGGAATCAGGAGTGAAGCAGGTGACTCGTCTTCTCTAAATTGCCCCTCGGTGTGAATGAGTGTGTGAATGTGTAACATGACCAGAATGTACGCTCAGTGTTCCTGGGATGGACTCTGGAGCCTGCACTCTGACCCAATAAAACACTTCCTAATGATGACCGAGTGACTGAATACATTACCCTGATTATTGTCTCGTGACACTGAATGATTATATGATTAGTTACAGTATATATATCCTTACACCTCTAATTCCAGTAGTTTTGTTCTCTATTAATAAGAGCACAGACATTTGTTCTCTTCTGGACTCCTGAACACATAAAACCTGCAGATGCAGACGGGGAAAATGAGCTGCAGTTTATTTACAGAGTCAATCAAAGAAATGGAATATGAACATGTCTGAATCTGAACTTCGGGTGAGCAAGAGGATGTTTTTGTATTATAACAGGGTGAATTTGCATAAACACACTTCAGCTGTTAGGTTTCATAGTTTCATGAATGAATCCTTCTTGAAAACAAGCAGCTGCTGCCCCCTACAGGTGATTTTTAATTCCAGGAGTTTGTAGTAGTGATGCTGCAGTAAACATCTACATTTCAGTTTGATCTCTCATCAGATTCTGTGCTGCTGAACAGACTCTGTGTTTCTAAATTCAGGAAATGAACCATCGACCTGTAGTGTTCCTGCAGCTGGCATCACAATCAGGAGGAATAAATGCATATATAGAGCTGATTTATCTCCAGTCAAATACGTAAATACTCCATGGAGGTGTTCAACCCACAATCACATGCTACTTACTGGATAGATAAGTGGATGATAAGGTACTATGTAAATCTCTACAACAGAATTTTTCTCTATCAGGGAAAGAGAACCAAATCAAATCATTTTAAGAAGACACCTCCTTACAAATTTCCTGTTATCATGTTCATTATTACAGCTAGAAACAGTCCTTCCCTCAACATTTGTCCTGAAACTGTGGAAAATGTAGAAACTTTTCTGTCCTGAAGACTTTCTCATGCTGTAAATAAAGTCACAGCTTTAACCCTGATCTCGCTCTGACACTGGAGACTCCTTCCAACAACACGAAATAAACATTCTCTTTACAGAAATCTTCATCATATCAAACACTGCAGATATTTTATCTTCTAATTAAATGTTCACAAACAATTTGTAATTCAATATCTTCCTAATTGTTTGAGAAGCTTGATGTATGAGGTGTTTGGAATGTAGGGATTAGTTACTCAATAAAATGTAGTTATTTAATTAAAGATGTGAATTATGATGAGGTTTTTGTGCAGCACTGCAGCTTGTTGTGTCACTGTGTGGTATACGAGCGCAGTAATACACAGCTGTGTCTTCAGTCTGCATGTTCTGTCCTCTCAGTGTCACCGTGCTGCTGGAGGCATCTTTAGAAATACTGAACTTGCTTTTTAGAGACTCTTTATGATTCTTGCCCCCACCCCCCCAAATGTTGTTTATCCATTCCAGAGTTTTCCCTGCAGGTTGTCGAATCCAAGCTGTGGCATAGCTGTTATCAGTAAGTGAGTAACCGGATATTTTACAGCTGAGGATTAAAGAATCTCCAGGCTTTAACATCACTGAGGTGTCCTGAGTGAGCTCTACTGCACATTCCACATCTGAAAAAAAGACATGTCACAATTCCAGTCAAAAATCTATGTACAGTAGGTTATAACTGCAGGCATTTACTAGCAGCTCTGAGATCATTAGTGAAGTGAAACTCACAGGATGAAGCTGCCAGCAGCAGCAGAACTGGAAGGAACATCGTATAACTAAAAGCAGTGCTAAACTCTCCAGAGCCCACAGTGACCGTGGCTGATATTTCTCTATATGTAGCTGTAAGGGGAACATTTTACATATTCATTTGCATATTGTTATGCTGGTCTTCTATTTAGCCCATCACTGTGGATCAACTGTAACATCCATAATGACATTCTGTTGTTTTTTTTTTCCAGAAACTGTAATTGTTCAGGTGAAACATGCAGTCCTCTAGATGTAAAGACCTCCTCATCTCATAAACATCTCTAATCTGTGATTATAAATCTACAAAATTTGGAACCTTAAGAGATATTCTCATGTGAATTTATGTGAAGTAAACACACTCTTTATATCAGGTGGTGGATGCAGGTGCTGATAATTTATTGTCAGATGTAACAAAACACATGAAATTGTGTAATTCTGCACTCTTTGGTTCTACTGTGACATGAAATTACTGCTTCAAAAATTAATGGCACTTATTACTATGATCAATTTTCCTCTTATACAACAGCAGTCTGTGAACGGTTCCCATTTATTTATTAATTAAAAAAGAATATGGTGAACTCTTTTTACGTTTATACTAACACTTAATGTTGTGGAACTTTTGTGAAATGTATGTATTCCATAATCATGAATTGAAAGTCGACTATTTTTCTGTCAGTGTTATTTATTTCCCTCATTGTTCCTGTAAGAAAGATTCCTCCTCGCACTTGCCCTTTATCTCTGCAAAACAATAGGAGCACTGAGAGAACAAACCACACGAGTGAAATCAAATCTGGTTTATTCCAAACAGCTGCTCAAAGAATAATAAAATAATCTGAAACCCTGAAATCTGAAGGAAAGTCTAAAACATTCCTTTCGACAGAGAAAGAGAGATGTGGAAAGAAAATGAAATAAGCACAAAAATTAATTACCATAAAGAAAATTCATTTCAGCAGTTCCTTTGTGGGAATTTGTGTATATGTGACAGTATCAGTGTTCATTGTCTCTCAGAAACACACAGAAATTGTGGAGCATCTAGATCTGACGGAGGATATGAGAATATGTTGTAATTGAGGAAACCTAAACTATTACAATATATTTGTTAAGCCTTAGCACCACCTGCAGATCTTGTGAAATGGCTTCTATATTAAATGCACTATTTTCTTTTACCACATCTGGGGAAAGATTTTGGATGGCTTCAGTCTGCATGTTCTGTCCTGTTAATGTCACTGTGCTGCTGGACGTGTCTCTGGAAACCTGAAACCTGCTTTTCAGTTTCTCACTGTAGTAAGTGTTACCATCACCACATATCTCTCCGATCCATTCCAGAGTTTTTCCTGCAGGTTGTCGTATCCAGTCTGTACAGTAGCTGTTATCAGTTAATGAATATCCAGACACTTTACAGGTCAGAGTCAGTGACTGACCAGGAGTTAATACTGTGGATCCGGTCTGGATCAGCTCAACACTGTGAACACCTGTTAAAGAAAAGTTATTTTAATGATGTAAAAGCAAAAAGCTTTAAGGAACCAAAACTGTATTACATGTCAAATGTAAAAACACTTACAGTGTACGGCTGCCAGCAGCAGCAGCAGTAGGGATGTAGAGATCATGGTGTGTGTTGGAGCAGAAGAAGTAAAAGCTCTTGGTCTTTGTTGCTTAAATATATAACAGAGGAGGACATTTGCATAGAGACACTCCTTATCTTAGGGTCAAAATGGGATGGATTCTTATATATATAAATAAATATAAATGAGAAAACCTTCTAATCTTTTAAACATGTCTGTATTTTTTATAGATATCTTTCACTGCAGCTTGAGTTTATGTTTGAACCAATAAGAAAGTAAGTCAGTAAGTAAGTCACCTTTATTGTCACATCACCACAACACATGTGCCATGGTGAGTGAAATTCTTGGGAGCGTGATCCAGAAATTGCAGAACCATTCACATACAGTAGTTAAGAAACAGAAATTAAGAACAGTTTACATACAAGTGAAAAATGTGCAAAATGCTCATTACCTGGTGAAATGTGCAAATGTGGAAAAGATGCAATGTGCTCATACATAGTCAGTACACACAGTGTACTACTAGACATATTTACAATGCACTACACATTTTATACAATATGTGGCTGGCAGTTCGCATGACCCTTTTCAGGGCTTTACGGTTGCCAGCGGTGCTGTTTCCAAACCAGGCAGTGATGCAGCCCGTCAGGATGCTCTCTATAGTGCAGGTGTAGAATGTTCTGAGGATGCTGGGGCTCATTCCAAACTTCCTCAGCCATCTCAGGAAGAAGAGGCGTTGGTGTGCCTTCTTCAGTACTGCGTCAGTGTGTATGGCCCAGGTGAGATCCTCACTGATATTAACACCCAGAAACTTGAAGCTGCTCACCCACTCCACAGGTGTCTTGTTGATGGTGATGGGTCTGTGTTCTCTGCTCTGTCTCCTGAAATCTACCACCAGCTCCTTGGTCTTGTCAAGGTTGAGAAAGAGGTGGTTCTCCTGACACCATGTAGTCAGGATGCTCACCTCTTCACTGTAGGCCATCTCATCGTAGTCGGTGATCAGGCCTATCACTGTTGTATTGTCAGCGAATTTGACGATGACGTTGGAGCTGTGTGTGGCTGTAAGAAGCTTAAGGCAAGTGTTAATGAGTAAGTTTATACACTATCAGGTGTTTTCAAGTAAATTTATAAAAAGAAAACTCACAAAAATTATTATTCATTTAGAACAGGACCCTTTTATTTCTGTTCATTTATCATTTTGTTTAATTTATAACCTTACATTATAACAGCATTATAAAATATATCTTGTTTTGTACTAAGAAACCTCACAACCACAGGAGGATGTAGTTACATAAATTATAGTGTTGTTATTTGTCCAACCTGTGTTTAACAACCAAATAACTAATCACACATTATGGAAAGAGTGAAAAAGAAGAGAAAATGTAGATATTTGTCTGATAATGACTGATACTGAATGAGTCTCATACAGAATGCAGTTTGTGGATTAAATTTTTTTCACTTTATTTGTTGAGCTCTGCTGCCTCCTTCAGTTGTTTCAGTTATTGAACCTCAGACTATGAGAACAGACTGTGTGTTAAACACAACACACTGCTGGAAACATGCTGTATTATTCCTGAATCCACTCATTAAACACTGATTCCAACTGCTGGTTAAAAATCCTATAAAATTAAGGGATTAATAATGGTTCAGAATGAAGACTCTTTCAATAATGTTTTCTTTTTTATTTAAAAATGACTTTGTGTGACTGTGTTTTAAAATGCTGCAAACGATTCTGACTTCATTCCAGTGGAAGAAAGTGAAAGTGTGACTGAGATGATTTATTAGTTACACTGAGAGGATGTCTGTAACATGTCTCATAAGGTTTTTGTAAGAGGAATCCACTATTCTGTCTCACTGTGTGTAACGAGCGCAGTAATACACAGCTGTGTCTTCAGTCTGCATGTTCTGTCCTCCAATTGTTATTGTGTTAGTAGAAGTGTCTCTGGAGATGCTGAACTTATTTTTCAGTTTCTCACTGTAAGCTGTACTCCCACCAGTATGGATGTATCCAATGTACTCCAGAGCTTTTCCTGCAGGTTGTCGAATCCAAGCTGTATGATGGCTCGTAACTGAATATGAAACCTTGCACTGGATGGAGAGACTCTGGCCTGGCTGGACTGTCATGGAAGCAGGCTGAGTCAGTTCCTCACCATGCACATCTGTGGAGGAAAACACATGGTGATATCTCACACAATATATACTGCACCTTTATTCTTCATCTAGTAAATGAATGAATTTGATAAAGCACTCACAAGAAGCAGCTGCCAGCAGGAGCAGTAGAGATGTAGAGAACATGGTGTGTGTTGTTTGGACTGGAGTCTTCTCTGTTCTCCAAAGTTTAACAGACACCATCACATCATATAAATAGAGTGAGATCCAGCTCTGACACTTGGATTTGTTTATCTGCTGATGATGGGAGGAGAATGCATCTGAAATGTATTTATATCATGAGGAGGAGATTCATCTGATGGAGGATGTGTGGGTTTATAAACTCAACTTTCAACAAGATTTTTTTATTTGGAACGCTGTCTTTGACGTTGTAAACATCTTACAATATTAATATTCTCACAATGTTAATGCTATAATTGATCTAAACGATAACTTCTAAGATTTCTAAAATACACAGATTATTGTAGTTAAATCTCAAGCAGTTTTGCAGAATCACAATAATCAAATATCTGTCTGGTGAGTTAAATGAAGCTGGAGAACGATTAGAATGTTTAAAGTGAGAGAGTTTCTTTACAAAGACTGACATCTAGAGGCACATAAACACACAGACAATTATAATTATAATGTAAACTTAAATTGTGAGTTACACCGACATCCACTTCAGCAAGCTGCACAAACACTTTGGAATAGATTGGTGTTGTATTAAAGAACCTGAATATGAACATGTCTGAATCTGAAACTTGGGTGATGAAGAGAATGTTTTTCTATTATAACAAGGTGATTTTGCATAAACCAGGGCTGCCAACTTTTGAGTTCAGCTTAGAGTGAGATTCTGGGGGCGGGGCTTTGGCTATGGGCGAGGGTCTTATGGAGGGGCTTGGTTTGGTGTGGAAAAAAATACAAACACAAAATCCTTGCATTAGCAGAAGTGTATTAAGTATATACTGATTGTCAAAGTATTTGGTATCTGTACAGAATTCCTTGGGAGATTTACATTACATTTAACGTTCACAAACATTTTACAGAAATAGGATTAACATGTGATTGACATGTTCACAGATTAACGTGCTCTGTTGTAAGTGCTGGTGGCTGATTTTGCAGCCTTAATCATTGATTTGGATGTCATTGACTTGACATTCTGTTCTTAGAAAACAATATTTAACATTAACTACTAGGCAGGTCCAGATATTTGTCATCTGGAAATGCTTTTGTACTGTTTTTAATAATAAATTTATGTAAAATAACTGCTCAGTGATGCAAAACTAACACCTCTGCTAATGCTAACTTAATTCTATATAAACTATATAACAGCATTGGCCTATTAGTTACTAGCCTAAACTGGACTTAAGTAAAGTTGGCCGCATATTCACAGATTGGAGATTCCCGGGTCAATAATATGGGAATTATGGGAATAATATGGGAATATGGGAATAAATTGTGTATTTCCCTCACAATTGTAACAAAAAACTCACTACACTGTCTGTCTGGTCTCTCTGCGCGTTGCTTTGCGAGATCATGCGGTGCGATTTTTTTTCCTTACTACTGCTGGGGTGTGGCGTGAGTGCGTGAGATTTGGGTCAATTGCGTGATTCTCACACTGAATGCGTGAGAGTTGGCAGCCCTGCATAAACACACATCAGCTTTTAGATTTCATAGTTTCATGAATCCTTCTTGAAAACAAGCAGCTGCTGCCCCCTACAGGTGATTTTTAATTCCAGGAGTTTGTAGTAGTGATGCTGCAGTAAACATCTACATTTCAGTTTGATCTCTCATCAGATTCTGTGCTGCTGAACAGACTCTGTGTGTCTAAATTCAGGAAGTGAACCATCGACCTGTAGTGTTCCTGCAGCTGGCATCACAATCAGGAGGAATAAAAGCATGAATAGTACAGTATATAGTCCCAACTAGTCATCACAATCATTGTCCTAGAGCTGATTTACCTTCAGTCAAATACATAAAGACGTCATAATGTTAAAGTGATACATAACGTGGATTATTATTATTATAAATATTACTAAATGCTAGAAAACATTGGAATAAAGAGGAAGATCTGAGTGTGAATAGATGATGTTGTTTATAATAAAGGTCTCTGGGGTGCAGCTTCCTGCTGAGGGAATATTTACAGCTCATGAGGACGTGCTTGTGTAAGTTTTTGTACAGCTCTGGAGTCTGTTGTGTCAGTGTGACTCTCGTGCACAGTAATAAACTGCCGTGTCTTCAGCTTTCAGACTCTTCACTTCTAGGTACAGCAAGTTTTTATTGGTGTCTTTATTGATGGAGAACTGGCCCTGTAGCGACTGAGCGAATGCAGTGCCAGTGCCACCATCAATGAGCCCGATCCACTCAAGTCCTTGTCCTGGTTTCTGACGGATCCAGTGCATGTAGTAGCTGCCCATTGAGAATCCGGAGACAGTACAGGACAGAGTGACCGACTGTCCAGGTCTCTTCACCACAGAATCAGAGGAGGTCAGGGACTGTCCATAAGAATCTGGAAGAGAAGAATAGAACTCAGTAATGTTATCTTATAATAATTATAATGCTTATAATCTTCACATAAAAAACATAAACATACATGAAATGAGTAGCAATAAAATACACTGTCCTAAAATCATCCTTCTCTGAGTTCTGCTTCAGTCAGATTTAAAGTGTATGGGAGTGTTATCTCTCACAGAGCTCACTGGAAACTAGAGCAGCCAAGAACATGCTGTTTATACACCACTCTATTTGAATAGGGAGCGTCCATGACCACTATGGAGGTGTTCAACCCACAACCACATGCTGCTCACTGGATAGATGAGTGGATGATAAGGTACTATGTAAATCTCTACAACAGAATGTTTCTCTATCAGAAAGGGAACCAAATCGAATCATTTTTAGAAGACACCTCACTCATCTAAGGAACACATTAGGAAACCTAAATGTAGGAATGTTTACGTGGTGATGGTTTATTTCACACAGACGGCTTTCTCCTGCTCCTGTATTGAGAAGGAGTAAAGCTCAGTGACAGAAAGTAAGGAATAAATCACTTGGGGAGGTTTTGTTACAGAAAAATAATGCAAAAAGTGGTACAGCTCCCACATACTTTAACACACAGGGGTGAGCCTGGTCTCATTGGAAAGATTCTCTAGTTTCAGATACAAGTGTCAGATTGATTCTAGGCCTTACTGCCACAAAGGTACAGAGGCTAGAATGGAAAGTTTTCATTTCCGCCTGAGTTGTTTACCTGATAAACTGATTAATCTTATTTCTCTGGAACATGTTAGGAACCAAATAACAACTGAGGGTCAGAGCCACATGTCTTGGCTTTCACCAAAAAAAAACAAGTCAAAAGACTCAAAAATGGCTTCAATAAAAATATTTTTCTACGGACATGTCCGTCCGGTCATGTTTTTCTTCTTTACTTGTTTACTGTATAACTTTGAATTAAAAGACTGCATGCTCAGTTTAAAAGGCCTAAAACAAACAGAGACTCTCTGTCTAGAAGTCTGCTGTGAAAAAAGGCCTGTAATCTGACACCCTGAGCTGTGAGAGTGTGAAAAAGTCGAGAATTGCGCAATAAATCCAGTGCGCATCCATTTCTGCGCAGCTGAGGCCTCAGAGCCGTGTCATGTTGCATACCTTTGGAATCGTCTCCTTATTGGCTAAAGAGCTGTAAAGGTCCCGGACCATTTCATTGCTATTGGAAGGAGCAATTGTCAGTCAAAGGGAGGGTTCCTACATAGGATGGAGAGACATCATTGGCTTTTCAGCCGTCTATCTCTCAATACAAGCGCCGATTGGCTCAAGTGAGGGCTTGTTTGATTCGTTAGGCCCTGGACTACAAATCTGACGCAACAGTGTAATTTTTGAAACCTCCAATGAGAAGTTAGAGCCGAAACAACGGACGGTGGCGCACTTCTGTTTCCAGTTTTCGGTCACAAACGGAATATTTGCGAGGCGACCAAAGCGTTTTGTTTTAAAAGGCTTACAGATTCCAGTTCCTTGGACCTTTGGGGATTTTTGTGAACCATTTGTTTTGGAAAATATTACCCCAGTGAAGAAAGGGAAGCGTCTAAAGGGAACAACTGGTCTAGCGCCGCCTAGTTCAGTTCACCACCAATTTTGTTTCAAATAGTATGACGGCTATAAATCATATTATGCTTTGTGTGTGGGCTTAAAAAATCTTGAGAGTCTAAGCTTTACTAGAAAAATAAGTTTAACCGTGTATTTAGAGGATTTAATGCTTAAAAGCTACAACGAAGCTGGCTACAACGAACTGTTTCTGGCTCATCCCCTAGTGGTCATTTTGTCTTCTGTGCTGTGTACGGCACGGCGACCCGAAACAGGCTTAACCAGTATGACTGCAGGCTGAACCAGTTCAATACATTTAATACCTGTGAACAACAATCATGCCATTATTCAGGTGCATTCTATCAAACAGGAAAATGTACACAATGATCTGCATCTTTCCAAAATTCTCCACACACTTACCAGATGTAGCTGTTAACAGCAAGAGTAGAAGTGTAGAGAACATGGTTTGATCTGAACCTGAACCCAGATCCTCACTTCTCCTGAGAACACCTCTAATCATTTATGAAGGGGTTTGATTTGCATGACAGTGTTTAGGCTTTCGGAAGACATGAGGCATTTCCTACTAATGTTAAAACAAAGCAATCACAAAAGATTAATTCATATGATGTAGTTGATGAAACAGTCTGGATGATGCAGTCTGGTTTAATAAGATGCTGATATAATGGAGCTGTAATGTCTTAATAAGAATAAGAATGTTGTAGTTAGTGTTTATGACTTTAATGTAAATCCCAGGAGAACATGTTCTCATATTTATGACACACTGTCAGTCCTTTGATCCTCAACATGTTGCTTAGATGCTGTGTGAATAAAGAAAGAGCGACCATCACAGGCCTTAAAGCTTAAAGAACAGCATAATGTTCAAACATTTCTAATGTGGGTGCAGTTTAAATATACAGGACACAGATAAAGACCAAAGGTTGAGTAAAAATGGAAAATTACTTGCACTACTGTTCTGATGTTTAGAATTTTTCCATCCGTTTTTGTCTGTAATTATTTATTATTTTATTTCAGAATATGTGAAATGTGACAGGAAAATAAAAATGGTTGTGTTGTGGTCGGGGAAATCTTATCAGGGGCAGGTGGAGGAGAATTTGGGGAAGAAAAAAACACCTCAGTGTTAAGAAACCATGCTTGGAAATGATTATATAATTTCTGTGTAATCTGAGTTAGGATACGTTCATGTAAAACTCTTGTGTAATGAGTGAGATCAACAGTCAGTCTGCCTGAAAATTTGTAAAGCCTTACTGTAGGTGTGATTTCCTCACAGAGAGAATGTCAGATATTGATAGCTGTGTATCAGAGTGAAATGTACATGAACCTAATCAATTCCCTTTGTAATCAGATATCGACTGTCAAATTGTCCATGATGCTCTGATGCTCCAGTCAGAATTGTTATCATTATTATTTATTTTTTAATGAAGGAGGATGTTTGGAGCTAGCATGGTTTCACTGTACTTGGAGTTTTTGTACAGGGATGTTGTTTATTCCTCTCACTGTGTGTAACGAGCGCAGTAATACACAGCTGTGTCTTCAGTCTGCATGTTCTGTCCTGTTAATGTCACTGTGCTGCTGGACGTGTCTCTGGAAGCCTGAAACCTGCTTTTCAGTTTCTCACTGAAGTAAGTGTTACCACTACCACATATACCTCCGATCCATTCCAGAGTTTTTCCTGCAGGTTGTCGTATCCAGTATGTACAGTAGCTGCTATCAGTTAATGAATATCCAGACACTTTACAGGTCAGAGTCAGTGACTGACCAGGAGTTAATACTGTGGATCCGGTCTGGATCAGCTCAACACTGTGAACACCTGTTAAAGAAAAGTTATTTTAATGATGTAAAAGCAAAAAGCTTTAAGGAACCAAAACTGTATTACATGTCAAATGTAAAAACACTTACAGTGTACGGCTGCCAGCAGCAGCAGCAGTAGGGATGTAGAGATCATGGTGTGTGTTGGAGCAGAAGAAGTAAAAGCTCTTGGTCTTTGTTGCTTAAATCTATAACAGAGAAGGACATTTGCATAGAGACACTCCTTATCTTAGGGTCAAAATGGGATGGATTCTTATATGAGAAAACCTTCTCATCTTTTAAACATGTCTGTATTTTTTACAGATATCTATCACTGCAGCTTGAGTTTATGTTTGAACCAATAAGAAGCTTAAGGCAGGTGTTATTGAGTAGATTTATACACCAGGGATCAGCAACCCGCATCTCTTGAGCCACAAGTGGCTCTTTCATCCCTCTGCTGCGGCTCCCTGTAGATTTGGAAAATAAATATTTAATTAAAATTTATTTTATTTTAGTTAGTTAGATTTTTTAAAAATGTCATTCTAAATTCTAAGATTATGATCCTATTGTGACATTAAAATAAACCGTGTTTAATTTGTTTGTCGCTCAAAATATGCGTCATAACTGCCGACTTGCTACAGCACTGTAAATCCGACACACAGAAGCAGACGCATTTTTGGTTTGCTGCAGCCGGCAAGTAAAATTTTGATGTCATGAATATGAAGAGGACTCACTTAGACATTGAAAGTAACCTTCAACCCAGCGTCATTTTTGTTAAGGTTAGTTCAAGCTGTTCCAAATATTTTTGTTTGCTTGCAGAAATAAAAATGGTTTTGTGGCTCCCTGTGTTTTTTTTTCTGTGGGAAGAAGGTCCAAATGGCTCTTTGAGTGTTTAAAGTTGCCGAGCCCTGTTATACACTATCAGGTGTTTTCAGGTGAATCTATAATAAGAAAACACACAGCAAACTTTATTTCTATTCATTTATAATTCTGTTTAATTTGGAACCTTACATTATAACAGCATTATAAAATACATCTTGTCATGTTACTGAGAAACCTCACAACCACAGGAGGATGTAGTTACATAAATTATAGTGTTGTTATTTGTCCACCCTGTGTTTAACAACCCAAATAACTAATCACACATTATGGAAAGAGTGAAAAAGAAGAGAAAATGCAAATATTTGTCTGATAATGACGGATACGGAATGAGTCTCATACAGAATGCAGTTTGTGGATTCACTGTTTTTTCACTTTATTTGATGAGCTCTGCTGCCTCCTTCAGTTGTTTCAGTAATGTAAGCTCAGACTATAAGTCTGTGTTTTTGTACTGATGTCTAAGGGGAAGTATCACTGTGTGTGATGGGCGCAGTAATAAACTGCAGTGTCTTCTGTCCTCAAGTTGTTCATCTGCAGATACACCTGCATCTTACTGTCGTCTCTGGATATGGTGAAGCGGCCCTTAACAGCATTAGAGTAATATATGCTACTGCCGTAGATAGTTGCAACAAATTCCAGCCCTTTTCCAGGTGCCTGTCTGATCCAAGCCATCCAGTAGCTACTAAAACTAAATCCAGATCCTGTGCAGGTCAGTTTATGAGACTGATCAGGTTTGATGGTCACTGGATCAGACTCGATCAGTGTCTGACTGCAGGAATCTGCAATAGAAGAATATTCAATAATAGAAGTTAATGTTAAAGAATATATATATATATATATATATATATATATATATATATATATATATATATATATATATATATATATATATATAATGTTATAAATAATACTAACATTGAATGAAGATTGCTAGAGTAAAGTAACACAAAACTCTGCCTAGTCCCATCTCAAAGAATTAAAATGATTCCTGCTGCTGTAAATGAACACAAACTGCTGCTATGTTGTTGGGCTGAATGTTTCAGCATAAATGGTTCAAACACAGGATTTGGTTTGCATGACACACCCACTAGAGATATAAAAACATCCACAGAGGAACAGACGAGAGGAATAAACTATTTCTGTAAGTTTCACATTGTCAGGTTACTAACTCTTCTGTTTGTAGTACTAGTTAACGCTCCCTAACACTCCTGCTGCTTGGGTTTGAATTTTATTTGCACTGTGATACCCATAAATGCATAAAAATGTAAGTGAGTCAATCTGTAGAATTCCTAAAATACACAGAATATTGTTGTTAAATATGAATCACTTTTGCAGAATCCAAAAAAATCAATCATCTGTCCAATGAGTTAAATTGGGAATGGGATGACTGGGATGGGAGACTGGGTTGTGTGTTGTATTTTTTTGGGACTAGGATGTGTCTATTACAGTGTGTATTGTGACTGTGATGTGTGTATTACAATGTGTAGTCAAACTGTGATGAATGTATTACAGTGTGTATTGTGACTGTGATTTATTTATTTATTTATTTGGAACCCCATTAGCTTCCACGAGTGGTCGCTAATCTTCCTGGTGTCCATTTTACAATATCAAAACATATTATACACAATCACATTACACTTTTTACAATATGTTATCAAAAGAATAAATACACTTCAATTTAAGTCATTACACTTAGTTTTCATTACAGATCATACATTTTTTTTACCATCTTTTTAAAATAAGATCTGTTGCTTATTTGTCTTATACACATTGACAGTTGATTCCAAGCTACTGAGGATCTAAATAATACAGTTCTCCTCATACAATTTGACTGTGCAAAAGGAACAACTAAATCACCAGAGCTGACCTGCCGAGTAATATGTTGGTGGCAATACCCACTGTAAACCAATTTATCCACAAAAAATCTGGGGTTGTTTTTATAGATGGCATTATGCATGTAGCACAGAAGACTTATCTTTAATTTATCCTGTACCTTCAACCATACTAATATAGTGTGCATCTCATTCACACCGGTCCTATACGAACAGCCAAGAGCAACTCTGGCAGCTCTATTCTGAGCAAGTTGAAGTTTTTTTAAGTGCTCCTGTGTAGCACTGGACCAAATAACTGAGCAGTACTCCAGGTGTGACAAGACCAAAAACTGGACTACTGTTCTCATGACTGAGGGTGGACAAAACGGCACACACTTCCTAGCTAAAGCAATGCCTCTGCCCATCCTAGAAACAATATGATTTATCTGATCAGTCCATGAGAGCTGATTATCCAGCTTGACACCCAATAGTTTAGTTGTAGTAACCTGCTCAACCAAAGTTGTATCAATAGTCAAATTTAGGTTACAAGGTTTATTTAACAAATGTTTAGTACCAAAAACAATACATTTGGTTTTGGAAATATTTAGTACTAATTTGTTCAAATTAACCCAGTTGATAATCAAATTTAATTGGTTTTGAAGGTTCATACTTAGATCGGTTATTGAAGGAGATGCACAAAATAAACTTGCATCATCTGCATACAGTACAACTTCTGCGTTTCTAACAACATGAGGCAAATCATTCACAAAAATTGAAAATAAGAGTGGACCCAGACAGCTGCCCTGTGGAATACCGCATGATATACATTTACTATCAGAAAAACTACCATTAAAAATACTTGCTGAGTTCTGCCATAGAGATAACTCCTTAACAGTGAAGCAGACAATTGTGGGAATCCATAACATGAGCTTTGACAACAGAATATCATGGTCAATTACACCAAATGCAGCTGTAAAATCTAAAAGTACAGCACCAACAAGTTTTTTATCCTCCATATACGTAAGCCACTGATCAACCATATGCACTAATGCAGTGTTAGTTGAATGGCCTGGTCTATAGGCATGCTGTGAACTCGTTAGCAATTAATTTAATGTAAAGTACTCTAGCATTTGATTAAAAAGTAACCTTTCAAATATTTTGCTTAATAAAGGAAGAATATGAATTGGTCTGCAATTAGAAGGAGAAAACCCTGCCTTTTTATCTTTAAGTAAAGGCACAATTTTAGACTGTTTCCATAGCTTAGGAAACTCTCTGCTGAGAACTGAACTATTAAAGATGTGACATATTGGTTTGCACAAAATATTTGCAACAATTTTAAAAATTTTGCCATCAAGATGATCATTACCAGGTGTTTTCTCATCAGATAAGGAGAGAAGCAACTTTTTAACGTTGTCCTCACTACAAGTATTAAATGACAGGGAGCAAGTTTTCCCTCTCATAATAAATCTAACATTGTCACAAGGAGATTCAATATCTTGCATTATCATACATGATCTTAATTGTTCTACTTTGCATATAAAAATATCAATCAAATGATTGGCAATATCACAAGGTTTACTAATAATGTCACCATCATTGGTCTCCATGTACATATTCAAATTATTTGATTTTTTATACATCAATTCCTGTAATACTTTCCACAATTGTTTGCTATCATTACTAGAATTTGAGATTTTTTGTCCATAATATGCTTTCTTTTTTATGTTATTTAAGTTTGTAGCTTTGTTTCTCAACTTGCAATAATGTACTCTGTCTACATCACATTTTGATTTTGAAGGCCATATCTTTGACATTGTCCCTTTGCCTCATGAGGGACATTAGCTCTTCATCTAACCATGGAGCACTGTTGATTTTTATAGATCTTTTCCGGAGAGGTGCATATTTATCAACTATTTTACTAAAAGTGTCCATAAAAATGTTAAGAGAAGCATTTACATCCCCCTCCTGAAGAACTGCAGACCAATTTGAGTTATTGACCTCATCAACAAACAATCTGGGATTAAAGTTTTTAAATGATCTACGATACATGATCCTTCCACCAGATTTAGGAATTTTCATCATTATTGAAATTGCTATCAGGTTATGATCACTACATCCTACCCCCACAGAAACAGCTTGTGAACATAAATCAGGAACATTAGTAAAAATATGATCTATGCATGTTGATTTAGATGTATTATCCATAGCAATTTTTGTGGGTTGTGTCACCACTTGTTTGAGATTACATACAGTAGCCATTGTAAACAACTTTTTATGCAATGAGCACTTTTTGAGTGATGAGTGTATTACAGTGTGTATTGGGAATGGGATGTCACACAGCATGCTGACAGAGCTGCCATCTCTACCTGTGGCTTTTTCAAGTGTTTCCAGGATCATAGAAACAGGGTTTATCTAGATTTTCATTCCTGATAATTAGTTTAGGCCACGCCCATTTTAGGGTTATATCCAGGTATATTTATAGATAATTGGAGCAGTAAATAGATACAAACTGTGTTCATCTGTGTTACAATTATAAGTTAAGCAACTTCAGTTAGTTCAGTTACAATGTGTGTCTGGTTTTAGTACAGCTGCTTCCTCAGCTCCAGTCACTGTGGCTTGTCGGGCGCAGTAATAAAGCGCAGTGTCCTCTGTCCTTAGACTCTTGGCCTCTAAGTACTGTGTGCTTGCTGAGACATCTTCTGTTAAAGTGAGCTGGTTCTTCACAGACTCTGCATATATTGCTGCATTATTGCCTGTATCCATCCTGCCAAGCCATTCCACAGCAGGAGACTGGTCCAGTCTGATCTCATCACTGCTGACACCTAGCAGATAAAACATAACAAAGATCATCATCAACACAGTCAAGATATTCTGAGGGAAGAAATAAACAGTACAGAAGTCTCAGGTTCCTTTGGTTAACATCATAACAAAGATGTAGTATTGAGTGACCCTCAGCCCCATCATCATGCTCTTTGATTCAGTCGTGTGACACAAACTTCAAACTGCAAGAAGCTGTTTTTAATAACAGAGTGAATTTGCATAAACACACTTCAGCTGTTAGATTTCATCGTTTCATGAATCCTTCTCAAAAACAAGCAGCTGCTGCCCCCTACAGGTGCATATGCAAAATATTATATGTTCCTGCTGCTGCTGCTGCAAAAAAAAAAGGAATTCAGAAACTGAACATTTTTATCAGAAAGGTTTAAAAGAGAGAAAACACTCAGATACAGTATCAGCAGTAACATAGTAAATCATTTGTTTTTATTAATTAGTTAATTGGGAAATCAATATTCGTTTCAATGAGAATTTAAAACATGAAATAAAAATGTTAAAGTTTATATGTTTTAGCTAATTCTGGTTTTCCAATGATCTGTTAATAAAAATAATTTGGTGAGATAATCAAAAAACTTTGTGTTTGTTTTTTTCCTTTTAATTTGTACATTACCAGAAATTCATGATCAAATTATACAATGTTCACATTTCACATTTAATTTCATGGGATTTGTATACATTTTTTGTATAGATTGTAAAGGTAACGTAACAAACTTTTATTTATTTATTTTATTAATGCCAGTGTTGGTGTCTATGCTGAAATATTTGTAATACTGTATGGGGATTAGTTACTCAGTAAAATGTATTTGTTATTTAATTAAAGAAGTGAATTGTGATGAGGTTTTTGTGCAGCACTGCAGCTTGTTGTGTCACTGTGTCGATCACGAGCGCAGTAATACACCGCTGTGTCTTCAGTCTGCATGTTCTGTCCTCCAATTGTTATTGTGTTAGTAGAAGTGTCTCTGGAGATGCTGAACTTATTTTTCAGTTTGTCACTGTAGTCTGTACTCCCACCTCTCCAGATGCTTCCAATCCACTCCAGACCTTTTCCTGCAGGTTGTCGAATCCAAGCTGTACCATAGCTCGTAACTGAATATGAAACCTTGCACTGGATGGAGAGACTCTGGCCTGGCTGGACTGTCATGGAAGCAGGCTGAGTCAGTTCCTCACCATGCACATCTGTGGAGGAAAACACATGGTGATATCTCACACAATATATGCTGCACCTTTATTCTTCATCTAGTAAATGAATGAATTTGATAAAGCACTCACAAGAAGCAGCTGCCAGCAGGAGCAGTAGAGATGTAGACAACATGGTGTGTGTTGTTTGGACTGGAGTCTTCTCTGTTCTCCAAAGTTTAACAGACGCCATCACATCATATAAATAGAGTGAGATCCAGCTCTGACACTTGGATTTGTTTATCTGCTGATGATGGGAGGAGAATGTATCTGAAATGTATTTAAATCATGAGGAGGAGATTCATCTGATTGAGGACGTGTGGGTTTATAAACTCAACTTTCAACAAGATTTTGTATTTGGAACGTTGTCTTTGGAGATGTAAACATGTTTTCTCACAATATTTATGCTTGTTACGACCCCGAGTTACGACGTAGGGAGTTCTTTGAGTCAGCAACTAGTGATGACCAATGTGGATGTGAATGGATGGAATAGACTAACTGGTTCAATGTGATAATTACTTTAAATTGCCGACAACAGTAATGACATGGGCGGACACAATGCTTGTGCTGAGGTTTTTCTTTACTGTACAAAGTAGTAATTGTATTTACAATAATATATATACACACACACAACACATATATACAAATGGTTTGTGCTTCTACAAAAGTTGGGACTCGGAAGTATACTACGTGGTGAACAATGTATGAGCGCGATCCTTCTTACCTCTTCCAGCCCCGTACGTAGAACAATATTAAACACGACGAACATAAATCGCACCCGCAAAATACACAGCAGATCACTTTCTAACAATTCTCCAATAACTCTCCAACAACTCGCCAACCAACAACCCAACAATGAGTTGATACGACGTTCGCGCTTTTATGGTGTCCGGTGTCCGTACGCTGCGTCTCCGCCCTGCACCGACCGGAATTGGGTACACCGCATCGCGCTCACGCAGCCAATCCACTGTAACACACACAATTAAAACACAGCAGCAAAATACATAACAATGCTGTAATTGATCTAAACGATAACTGTTTACCCCACTCCACGTCTCTGATCATCACCTGGTATCCTTCACCATCACTCTACCTATCTTACCTAAAACTACCTCTCACCCCCTTGCTCTTACTCGCCGCAACCTTCACTCTGTCTCACCTTCATCTGTAGCTTCTGGCACTCTTTCTTCCCTTCCTGATACTAAGTCTTTTTCCTCACTACCCTTAGACTCAGCCACAGATACTTTCCTCTCATCTCTTTCCTCAACTATGGACTCCCTCTGCCCTATGTTCACTAAACCCAAGAAAACTTCTTCTTCTGCTCCTTGGCTTTCAGATGTGCTGCGCAACAATCGAAGAGAGCTAAGATCATCAGAGAGAAAGTGGAAGAAATCACAACTTGATGCAGATCTTGATTTTTACAGAACACTTCTTGTCAAGTTCTCCTCAGATGTGACTTCTGCCAAGACTTCCTTCTACAAGGAAAAGCTTGAAGCTTCCTCACATGACCCTCGGAAATTCCACAACATCATCTCTTCTCTGCTCAACCCCCCGGCTCCACCTTCTTCATCCTCCCTGACTGCAGAAGACTTTGCTTCTTTCTACCAGGAGAAGATTGAGGAAATCTGCCGGACCTTCACTTCAGCCCCGACTGCACTTACATCTCAGAGTATGGATTCCCCTACACCTTCGTTGTCACATTTTCAACTGTGGCAGCAGAAGAGATTTTACAACTCATCCAGTCCTGCAATCCTACCACCTGCCCACTGGATCCACTCCCTACCACTATGCTCCAGACCATCTCACAAGACCTCTTGCCCTTCATTTCCACTATCGTCAATAGATCCATAGCATCTGGTCAGGTACCAACTACTTTCAAGAGAGCAAGGGTTATTCCCATCCTAAAGAAACCTGCTCTGGATCCATCAGACATCAGTAACTACAGACCGGTATCACTTCTCTCATTTCTTTCAAAAATTCTTGAACGCATTGTCTATAATCAACTGTCTGTCTATCTCTCACAGAACAACCTCCAAGATCCCAAACAGTCTGGCTTTAAAGCAGCTCACTCTACAGAGACAGCCCTTTTGGATGTCTCTGAGAAGCTACATACTGCTAGATCAGCCAAACTATCATCCGTCCTTATCCTCCTTGACCTTTCAGCAGCGTTTGATACGGTCAACCACAAGACTCTCTTATCCTCCCTCAAGAGTCTTGGGATTTGCGGATCAGCTTGGGAATGGTTTGCCTCCTACCTGGAAGGACGCTCATATCAAGTAACATGGAGGGGAGTGACATCTGCTCCACGCAGACTCTCCACTGGCGTCCCACAGGGCCCAGTACTTGGTCCTCTTCTTTTCTCCTTGTATACTCACTCTCTTGGTGAAGTTATTTCATCACATGGGTTCTCTTACCACTGCTATGCTGATGATACACAACTTATCTTCTCTTTCCCACCCTCAGATGCCACAGCTTCTGACCGGATCTCAGCATGTCTGGCAGAAATTTCATCATGGATGACTGCTCATCAGTTAAAGCTCAATCCGAGCAAAACTGAACTGCTGTTCATCCCAGGTGATTCATCCCCAGGTCACGATCTTGCTATATCCTTGCACAACGATCTGATCTCCCCTTCAGCCACAGCTCGCAACCTTGGGGTAACCATGGACAATCAACTGTCCTTTTCCTCTCATGGTGCTAATGTGACTCGCTCATGTCGGTTTCTTCTCTACAACATTAGAAGGATTCGGCCATTTTTGTCCACACAGACTGCCCAGGTACTTGTTCAGTCTCTTGTCATTTCTAGACTGGATTACTGCAATGCACTGCTGGCAGGTCTACCTATGAACGCAATCCGTCCTCTGCAAATGATCCAAAATGCAGCTGCCCGGCTTGTTTTCAACCTGCCAAAGTTCTCGCATACCACCCCGCTACTGCGATCCCTCCACTGGCTTCCGGTAGCTGCACGCATCCGGTTCAAAACACTGATGCTGGCCTACAAAGCCAAAAATGGACCAGCCCCCTCTTACCTCAAAGCCCTCATCATTCCTCGCACTGCACCCCGTAACCTCCGATCTACCAGCACTGCTCGACTGGTTCCACCATCTCTCAGGGTAAGAGGCAAGTATACTACAAGACTCTTCTCTGTACTGGCACCAAGGTGGTGGAATGAACTTCCCATAGAGGTCCGGACAGCCGAGTCACTGGCTATTTTGAAGCGGCGGTTGAAGACCTACTTATTCAGGAAGCACTTCAACTAGCACTTCTTTCCTTATCCTTTGCATTTAAAAAAAAAAAAAAAAAAAAAAAAAAAAAAAAAACTTTCATTGTAACTTTGAACATATGTTTTAAACTCATGGTATCTTAAGTATGTAACCTAGTGAGCATTAATGTATTCAGTGTTATAGATTTAAGCACTTATGTACGTCGCTCTGGATAAGGGCGTCTGCCAAATGCTGTAAATGTAAATGTAAATAACTGTAAAATTTCCAAAATACACAGATTATTATAGTTAAATATGAAACAGTTTTGCAGAATCCCAATAATCAAATATCTGTCCGGTGAAACTTTCACATGGACCAACAATGAAAATAAAGAAAGTAAGAATTCAGAATTGGAGCATTTTTATCAGCATGGTATAAAAGAGAGAACACACTCAGATACAGAATCTGAGAGAAGTATAGAGAGAAAGAGTTGAGAAGATTCTAGATCAGGTGTTTTTAAATCCTAAAGAAGATTTGTAATCTCTAGTGAGCAGAAGAGAAAGCTGAAATCTAATATCACAAGAACTAGACGTTGAAACTATTCTTTATTCTTCTTCTTCTTTCTTAATCAAAAGACTAATATAATCTGCTTCAAGAAATGGAATCAGGAGTGAAGCAGGTGACTCGTCTTCTCTAAATTGCCCCTCGGTGTGAATGAGTGTGTGAATGTGTAACATGACCAGAATGTACGCTCAGTGTTCCTGGGATGGACTCTGGAGCCTGCACTCTGACCCAATAAAACACTTCCTAATGATGACCGAGTGACTGAATACATTACCCTGATTATTGTCTCGTGATACTGAATGATTATATGATTAGTTACAGTATATATACCCTTACACCTCTAATTCCAGTAGTTTTGTTCTCTATTAATAAGAGCACAGACATTTGTTCTCTTCTGGACTCCTGAACACATAAAACCTGCAGATGCAGACGGGGAAAATAAGCTGCAGTTTATTTACAGAGTCATTTAAAGAACCGGAATCTGAACTTCGTTTGAGCAAGAGGATGTTTTTGTATTATTACAGGGTGAATTTGCATAAACACACTTCAGCTGTTAGATTTCATAGTTTCATGAATCCTTCTTGAAAACAAGCAGCTGCTGCCCCCTACAGGTGATTTTTAATTCCAGGAGTTTGTAGTCGTGATGCTGCAGTAAACATCTACATTTCAGTTTGATCTCTTGTCAGATTCTGTGCTGCTGAACAGACTGTGTTTCTAAATTCAGGAAATGAACCATCGACCTGTAGTGTTCCTGCAGCTGGCATCACAATCAGGAGGAATAAATGCATATATAGAGCTGATTTATCTCCAGTCAAATACGTAAATACTCCATGACCACTATGGAGGTGTTCAACCCACAACCACATGCTACTTACTGGATAGATGAGTGGATGATAAGGTACTATGTAAATCTCTACAACAGAATGTTTCTCTATCAGGGAAAGAGAACCAAATCAAATCATTTTAAGAAGACACCTCCCTACAAATTTCCTGTTATCGTGTTCATTATTACAGCTAGAAACAGTCCTTCCCTCAACATTTGTCCTGAAACTGTGGAAAATGTAGAAACTTTTCTGTCCTGAAGACTTTCTCATGCTGTAAATAAAGTCACACTTTAACCCTGATCTCGCTCTGACACTGGAGACTCCTTCCAACAACACGAAATAAACATTCTCTTTACAGAAATCTTCATCATATCAAACACTGCAGATAGTTTATCTTCTAATTAAATGTTCACAAACAATTTGTAATTCAATATCTTCCTAATTGTTTGAGAAGCTTGATGTATGAGGTGTTTGGAATGTAGGGATTAGTTACTCAATAAAATGTAGTTATTTAATTAAAGATGTGAATTATGATGAGGTTTTTGTGCAGCACTGCAGCTTGTTGTGTCACTGTGTGGATCACGAGCGCAGTAATACACAGCTGTGTCTTCAGTCTGCATGTTCTGTCCTCTCAGTGTCACCGTGCTGCTGGAGGCATCTTTAGAAATACTGAACTTGCTTTTTAGAGACTCTTTATGATACATGGTTCCACCCCCCCAAATGTGGTTTATCCATTCCAGAGTTTTCCCTGCAGGATGTCGGATCCAAGCTGTGGCATAGCTGTTATCAGTAACTGAGTAACCGGATACTTTACAGCTGAGGATTAAAGAATCTCCAGGCTTTAACATCACTGAGGTGTCCTGAGTGAGCTCTACTGCACATTCCACATCTGAAAAAAAGACATGTCACAATTCCAGTCAAAAATCTATGTACAGTAGGTTATAACTGCAGGAATTTACTAGCAGCTCTGAGATCATTAGTGAAGTGAAACTCACAGGATGAAGCTGCCAGCAGCAGCAGAACTGGAAGGAACATCGTATAACTAAAAGCAGTGCTAAACTCTCCAGAGCCCACAGTGACCGTGGCTGTTATTTCTCTATATGTAGCTGTAAGGGGAACATTTTACATATTCATTTGCATATTGTTATGCTGGTCTTCTATTTAGCCCATCACTGTGGATCAACTGTAACATCCATAATGACATTCTGTTGTTTTTTTTTTTTTTTCAGAAACTGTAATTGTTCAGGTGAATCATGCATTCCTCTAGATGTAAAGACCTCCTCATCTCATAAACATCTCTAATCTGTGATTATAAATCTATAAAATTTGGAACCTTAAGAGATATTCTCATGTGAATTTATGTGAAGTAAACACATTCTTCATATCAGCATATTCAGAAAGGAATAAAACACATGGGGTGTGTTGTTATAGGACAATAATCAAGGACCAGGTGGTGTGATGACAGGAATTGTAGAGGTGGTAGATGCAGGTGCTGATAATTTATTGTCAGATGTAACAAAACACATGAAATTGTGTAATTCTGCACCCTTTGGTTCTACTGTGACATGAAATTACTGCTTCAAAAATTAATGGCACTTATTACTATGATCAATTTTCCTCTTATACAGCAGCAGTCTGTGAACGGTTCCCATTTATTTATTAATTAAAAAAGAATATGGTGAACTCTTTTTACGTTTATACTAACACTTAATGTTGTAGAACTTTTGTGAAATGTATGTATTCCATAATCATGAATTGAAAGTCGACTATTTTTCTGTCAATGTTATTTATTTCCCTCATTGTTCCTGTAAGAAAGATTCCTCCTTGCACTTGCCCTTTATCTCTGCAAAACAATAGGAGCACTGAGAGAACAAACCACACGAGTGAAATCAAATCTGGTTTATTCCAAACAGCTGCTCAAAGAATAATAATATAATCTGAAACCCTGAAATCTGAAGGAAAGTCTAAAACATTCCTTTCGACAGAGAAAGAGAGATGTGGAAAGAAAATGAAATAAGCACAAAAATTAATTACCATAAAGAAAATTCATTTCAGCAGTTCCTTTGTGGGAATTTGTGTATAAGTGACAGTATCAGTGTTCATTGTCTCACAGAAACACACAGAAATTGTGGAGCATCTAGATCTGACGGAGGATATGAGAATATGTTGTAATTTAAGGAAACGTAAACTATTACAGTATATTTGTTAAGCCTTAGCACCACCTGCAGATCTTGTGAAATGGCTTCTATATTAAATGCACTTTTTTCTTTTACCACATCTGGGGAAAGATTTTGGATGGCTCATACCACTATGTTGTCTAGCACAATAAATAAAAAGCAGAATCCTGGGCACTCAAACCAGAATGAATCTGAAATGTATTTAAATCATGAGGAGGAGATTCATCTGATGGAGGAAATGTGAATCATATGTAGAAACAGCCATCAAGAATTATATACAAAATTTACCTTTAAGGATTATGATAATAGAACAAGTTTTACCTTTCTGTCGTCGTGGAATAATGCTCCCACACTTTCTCACACATGTTCACACAAATTCTAATGTGTTGATGTGATTATTATTAGTCAAAGATACAGCAGTATCTTAAAGTTCATGAAGGTAATATTATTATAATAGTCTTTATGATGTGCAGCAATATTATAGATATAATATTATGGATTTAAATCAACTTAAACAAATAACTAGCTTGAAACATTCTGTGATCATTCGCGGGATTATTGTTTTTTATTTAGACTCGGATAGATCAGTGTTGCGTCTTGTGTCTTGTTATTTTGAATGAGGAGTTTTTGTAAAGGGATGTTGTTTATTCATCTCACTGTGGGGTAACGAGCGCAGTAATACACAGCTGTGTCTTCAGTCTGCATGTTCTGTCCTGTTAATGTCACTGTGCTGCTGGACGTGTCTCTAGTCTCCAGCTTCTTACTCTCAATCAGTATGATTTTCTCCTTCTGTCTATATTATTTGGAAAGCAGCACATCCTATTATTGTCATATTTTGTACTTATTACACTTATTACAGACCTATATATGAAACGACCACAACTGCATGATTCAAAGACTATTTATAAAATATGTAGAATTTTGCAGTCTGGTTAACTGCGTAACAAATATTACAAAAATGATACACCATGAATGGTAAGTACATCACTTTCCTGTGTTCATCACATCACATGTTAGAGAGCAGCACTTTTCTTGTGCAAGTAATAGTGAACATAGTGAGAGCTTAAACATTCAAAGCCGGAAAAAAAGACATTCAGAAAACCTCAGGATTCACAGCAAATCAATGAAAATATCTAAATAATATCAATGTTATTAGTTTTCTTTGTATAACATATTTAAGAATAAATCTTGTTTTACAATGTCAATATAAATCGAAACAAAACTAATGGGACAAGGAACAATAACTTGAGTGAGCAGGACTGTAAATTTGGTCACAATCAATCTAAATCATAACTCAATTATAATATGATGTATAGATGTCAGTGTTAATTTACATGATTTAAAAAGTATACATTTAAAATATAATTATAGTTTAAAATTTAGCACTATAATCTCATTAAATCAACTGACCGAAAGCTAGCTGATGTCTTCTTCTCACACTTCTGAGAAACTTAGAGGGTGAAACATGAATGCCTCTAGATGTAAAAACCTCCTCATCGCATAAACTTCTCAAATCTGTGATTTTAAATCTATAAAAGTTGGAACATTAAAAGATATTCTCAGGCAAGTGAACAGACTCTGTATATTGGCAAATTCAGTAAGGCGTAAAGCACAAGGGGTGTGTTGTTATAGGACAATAATCAAGGACCAGGTGGATCACAAGGACCAGGTTACATCACAGTCAGGAATTGTAGAGGTGGTGGATGAAGGCGCCGATAATCTTTGTGTGGAATACAAACAAAACCCATGAAATTGTGAATTTCTGCACCCTTTGGTTTTACTGTGACACAAAGTTACTGCTACAAATGTGTAGATAATAAATTTCTAATAATCAATACCACTTTCTATAATTATGACACTTATTTATTTTATACTATTGTATATTGTTTATAATTGTATATTATTATATACAATTTATTTATTAATTAAAGAAGAATATGGTGAACTATTTTTACGTTTATAGTTAGTTATTATTGTGATATTTTTGTGAAATGTATGTATTCAATAATCACTGATTGAAGAAATTTTTTTTAAATGTTATTTATTTCCCTCTTTGTTCCTTTGTGGGAATTTGACAATAAGAGACAGTCTCACAGAAATACATAGAAATTGTGGAGCATATGATATATACGTATACGTATACGTATAGTATACGACTAATAGTCGAGGATATGAGAATATGTTGTACTTTAAAGACACTTACAATGTTACAGTATATTTCTTGAGCTGTAGCGCCACCTGCAGATCTTGTGAAAATGCCCTTTATATTGAATGCATTTTTCTCTTTGACCACGTCTAGGGGAGAATTTTGAACGGCTGATTAACATGTCTGTACCACTGTGGTTTCTAGCACAGTAATAAACAGCAGAATCCTGGGCACTCAAACCAGTCAGCTGCAGATACACCATGTTTTTGGAGTTGTCTCTGGTAATTTCCAAACATCCCTCAATGTCTTTGGCGTATATTGTTTTACTGGCATCATTCCAGATAACCCCAATCCATTCCAGAGCTTTTCCAGCTTATTGTCTGATCCAGTTCATGCCATAGTCACCAAAGTTAAACCCAGATCTTTTACAGGAAAGACTCAAAGTTTCTCCAGGTTTTTTCACCACTGAACCAGTGGGAATAGACTCAAGACTCTGACACTGAGTACCTGATACAGAAAAAAGAAAATATGTGTATTTAAAAATAAATAATATTTTAATAATCCGGATTCTGCATGAGAACTCACTTATGAGGCTGATTAGTAGCAGGAATAAGGAGAGTGGGATCTTCATGGTGAGTGTTGATGAGACTCGATCTCTCCACTCAGCTCAGCTGCACATAAATACTGCATGGACACACAGCAGTCTGGATTTGCATCATGATGTCATGATAGAAAACATGTGGGAGTCATGATGATGTAACAGAGAGGAACAGCAACTAATCCTTCAACCTACATTATCATAAGGTCTTGTTAGTGATATGATTATTACAGTGTGTATCATGTGCAGTAACATTAAATATTTTGTATTATCTTTTAAAATCTATATTACAATTATTTAAAAAAATAACTAACTTTAATCTCTTTGTTCTCATTTGTGGATTATTTATTTGCTTGTTTTACATTTTGTTAGACTCCTATAGATCAGTGTTGTGTCTTGTGTCCTGTTATTGTGAACACTGAATGAGGAGTTTTTGTACAGGGAGGTTGTTTATTCGTCTCACTGTGGGGTAACGAGCGCAGTAATACACAGCTGTGTCTTCAGTCTGCATGTTCTGTCCTGTTAATGTCACTGTGCTGCTGGACGTGTCTCTGGTAACCTGAAACCTGCTTTTTAGTTTCTCAGTGTAGGCAGTGCTCCCACTACCACATATATATCCGATCCATTCCAGAGTTTTTCCTGCAGGTTGTCGTATCCAGAATGTACAGTAGCTGCTATCAGTTACTGAATATCCAGACACTTTACAGGTCAGAGTCAGTGACTGACCAGGAGTGAATACTGTGGATCCGGTCTGGATCAGCTCAACACTGTGAACACCTGTTAAAGAAAAGTTATTTTAATGATGTAAAAGCAAAAAGCTTTAAGGAACCAAAACTGTATTACATGTCAAATGTAAAAACACTTACAGTGTACGGCTGCCAGCAGCAGCAGCAGTAGGGATGTAGAGATCATGGTGTGTGTTGGAGCAGAAGAACTAAAAGCTCTTGGTCTTTGTTGCTTAAATCTATAACAGAGAAGGACATTTGCATAAAGACACTCCTTATCTTAGGGTCAAAATGGGATGGATTCTTATATATAAATATAAATATAAATGAGAAAACTTCCTCATTTTTTTTTAAACATGTCTGTATTTTTTAGAGATATCTATCACTGTATCTTGAGTTTATGTTTGAACCAATAAGAAGCTTAAGGCAGGTGTTAATGAGTAAGTTTATACGTTTTTTTCAGGTGAATTTATAATAAGAAAAATTACAGATTATTTTTATTTATCTACAAAAGGAAACTTTTTTTTCTATTAATTTATAATTTAATTTAATGTAGAACCTTACTTTATAACAGCATTATAAAACACATCTTGTCATGTTACTGAGAAATCTCACAACCACAGGAGGATGTAGTTACATAAATTATAGTGTTTTTATTTGTCCAACCTGTGTTTAACAACCCAAATAACTAATCACACATTATGGAAAGAGTGAAAAGGAAGAGAAAATGTAGATATTTGTCTGATAATGACTGATACTGAATGAGTCTCATACAGAATGCAGTTTGTGGATTTACTTTTTTTCACTTTATTTGTTGAGCTCTGCTGCCTCCTTCAGTTGTTTCAGTTATTGAACCTCAGACTATGAGAACAGACAGTGTGTTAAACACAACACACTGCTGGAAACATGCTGTATTATTCCTGAATCCACTCATTAAACACTGATTCCAACTGCGGGTTAAAAATACTGTAAAATGAAGGGATTAATAATGGTTCAGAATGAAGACTCTTTCAATAATGTTTTCTTTTTTATTTAAAAATGACTTTGTGTGACTGTGTTTTAAAATGCTGCAAAAGATTCTGACTTCATTCCAGTGGAACAAAGTGAAAGTGTGACTGAGATGATTTATTAGTTACACTGAGAGGATGTCTGTAACATGTCTCATAAGGTTTTTGTAAGAGGAAACCATTATTCTGTCTCACTGTGGATCACGAGCGCAGTAATACACAGCTGTGTCTTCAGTCTGCATGTTCTGTCCTCCAATTGTTATTGTGTTAGTAGAAGTGTCTCTGGAGATGCTGAACTTATTTTTCAGTTTCTCACTGTAACCTGTACTCCCACCACTGCTGATGTATCCAATCCATTCCAGAGCTTTTCCTGCAGGTTGTCGAATCCAATGTGTATAATAGCTCGTAACTGAATATGAAACCTTGCACTGGATGGAGAGACTCTGGCCTGGCTGGACTGTCATGGAAGCAGGCTGAGTCAGTTCCTCACCATGCACATCTGTGGAGGAAAACACATGGTGATATCTCACACAATATATGCTGCACCTTTATTCTTCATCTAGTAAATGAATGAATTTGATAAAGCACTCACAAGAAGCAGCTGCCAGCAGGAGCAGTAGAGATGTAGAGAACATGGTTTGTGTTGTTTGGACTGGAATCTTCTCTGTTCTCCAAAGTTTAACAGACACCATCACATCATATAAATAGAGTGAGATCCAGCTCTGACACTTGGATTTGTTTATCTGCTGATGATGGGAGGAGAATGTATCTGAAATGTATTTAAATCATGAGGAGGAGATTCATCTGATGGAGTAATAGTGGATCATATGTGAAAATAGGCATCAAGTATTAAATACTGAATTTACCTTTGAGGATTATTATCTATGACTGAGAAGATTGGGATCATGATAACAGAACAAGTTTTACATTTTTATAGTCATGGAATAATGCTCTCACACTTTCTCAGATATGTTCACACAAATTCTCATTTGTGTTGGGATTTTTATTAGTCAAAGACACAAAAGTCTATAAAGTTCAGGATAGTGGTATGATTATAATTGTCTTTATGAGGTGCAGCAATGTTAGAGATATAATATTATGGATTTAAGTAAACACTAATAACTTAATCAAATAACTAGCTTGAAACTTTTTGTGATCATTTGTTGGATTACTGTTTTTTATTTAGACTCGGATAGATCAGTGTTGTGTCTTGTGTCCTGTTATTGTGTCAAACTGAATGAGGAGTTTTTGTACAGGGATGTTGTTTATTCGCCTCACTGTGCGGTTCACGAGCGCAGTAATACACAGCTGTGTCTTCAGTCTGCATGTTCTGTCCTGTTAATGTCACTGTGCTGCTGGACGTGTCTCTGGAAACCTGAAACCGGCTTTTCAGTTTCTCAATGTAGGCAGTGCTCCCACTACCACATATCTCTCCGATCCATTCCAGAGTTTTTCCTGCAGGTTGTCGTATCCAGTCTGTACAGTAGTTGCTATCAGTTACTGAATATCCAGACACTTTACAGGTCAGAGTCAGTGACTGACCAGGAGTTAATACTGTGGATCCGGTCTGGATCAGCTCAACACTGTGAACACCTGTTAAAGAAAAGTTATTTTAATGATGTAAAAGCAAAAAGCTTTAAGGAACCAAAACTGTATTACATGTCAAATGTAAAAACACTTACAGTGTACGGCTGCCAGCAGCAGCAGCAGTAGGGATGTAGAGATCATGGTGTGTGTTGGAGCAGAAGAAGTAAAAGCTCTTGGTCTTTGTTGCTTAAATCTATAACAGAGGAGGACATTTGCATAGAGACACTCCTTATCTTAGGGTCAACATGGGATGGATTCTTATATGTACATAAATACAGTCTGCTTACAGACTGGAGGTTGAGCGGCTGGCTGGCTGGTGCAGCCTTAACAACCTGGAGCTGAACACGCTCAAGACAGTGGAGTTGATAGTGGACTTCAGGAGAAACCCCCCTGCTCTTCCCCCACTAACCATCATGGACAGCATTGTCACAGCAGTGGAGTCATTCAGATTCCTGGGAACCACAATCTCCCAGAACCTGAAGTGGGACATTCACATTGACTCCATTGTGAAAAAGGCTCAGCAGAGGTTGTACTTCCTTCGTCCGCTGAAGAAGTTCAACCTGCCACAGGATTTGCTGAAATAGTTTTACACTGCCATCATCGAATCCATCCTCTGCACCTCGGTAACTGTTTGGTTCAGCTCAGCCACCAAATTCGACCTAAGAAGACTACAGAGGATAGTCCGGACTGCTGAGCGAATCATTGGCACATCTCTCCCCACTCTTCAAGACCTGTACTCCTCCAGAGTGTGCAAAAGAGAAAAGAAAATCACCCTGGACCCCTCACATCCAGCACACTCCCTCTTTGAACTGTTGCCATCTGGTTGGCGCTACAGAGCCCTGAGCTCCAGAAGGACCAGACATAGGAACAGTTTCTTTCCTCAAGCAATCCACCTGATGAACAATTAACACCATGGAACACACAACACATAATATTTTACTATGTATACCTCAATTTGCACATTTCATACTTGCACTCTGTACATACATGCATACATATTGTCTGAATGTTTATGTTTACTTCAACTGCACATTTCACAATTGCACATGTGTACATACAAATTTTATATATTGTATACTATTTGCATATGTATATTTCATATGCTTATTTAAACTGCACATTTCACACCTGTAAATGTGTATATACAATTTCATCTATACTACATATGTCATTCTGTTACACTGTGGAGATTATGTCACTAAAACAAATTCCTCACATGTGAAAACATGCCTGGCAATAAAGCTGATTCTGATATAAATGAGAAAACCTCCTTATCTTTTTAAACATCCTCATCTGCAGCCTGAGTTCGTTTCTGAACCACTAAGAAGCTTACATTATAACAGCATTATAAAATACATCTTGTCATGTTACTGAGAAACCTCACAACCACAGGAGGATGTAGTTACATAAATTATTTCATTTGTCCAACCTGTGTTTAACAACCCAAATAACTAATCACACATTATGGAAAGAATGAAAAAGAAGAGAAAATGTAGATATTTGTCTGATAATGACTGATACTGAATGAGTCTCATACAGAATGCAGTTTGTGGATTCACTTTTTTTCCACTATATTTGTTGAGCTCTGCTGCCTCCTTCAGTTGTTTCAGTTATTGAAGCTCAGACTATGAGAACAGACTGTGTGTTAAACACAACACACTGCTGGAAACATGCTGTATTATTCCTTCTTTCCTATTATAACTTCGGGTGAACAAGAGGATGTTTTTGTATTATAACAGGGTAAATTTGCATAACCACACTTCAGCTGTTAGATATCATGAATGAATCCTTCTTGAAAACAAGCAGCTGCTGCCCCCTACAGGTGATTTTTAATTCCAGTAGTCTGTAGTAGTGATGCTGCAGTAAACATCTACATTTCAGTTTGATCTCTCATCAGATTCTGTGCTGCTGAACAGACTCTGTGTTTCTAAATTCAGGAAATGAACCATCGACCTGTAGTGTTCCTGCAGCTGGCATCACAATCAGGAGGAATAAAAGCATGAATAGTACAGTATATAGTCCCAACTAGTCATCACAATCATTGTCCTAGAGCTGATTTACCTCCAGTCAAATACGTAAAGACGTCATAATGTTAATATGATACATAATGTGGATTATTATTATTAATATTAACAACTGCTAGAAGAGATTGTTATAAAGAGGAAGACCTGAGTGCTGAGTGTGAATAGATGATGTTGTTTATAATAAAGGTCTCTGGGGTGCAGCTTTCTGCTGAGGGAATATTTACAGCTCACGATGACGTGCTTGTGTAAGTTTTTGTACAGCTCTGGAGTCTGTTGTGTCAATGTGTCTCTCGTGCACAGTAATAAACTGCCGTGTCTTCAGCTTTCAGACTCTTCACTTCTAGGTACAGCAAGTTTTTATTGGTGTCTTTATTGATGGAGAACTGGCCCTGTAGAGACTGAGCGAATACAGTGCCAGTGCCAGTGTCAATGCGCCCAATCCACTCCAGTCCTTGTCCTGGTTTCTGACGGATCCAGTGCATGTAGTAGCTGCCCATTGAGAATCCGGAGACAGTACAGGACAGAGTGACCGACTCTCCAGGTCTCTTCACCACAGACTCAGAGGAAGTCAGGGACTGTCCATAAGAATCTGGAAAAGTAGAATAGAACTCAGTAATGTTCTCTTATACTGATTATAATGCTAATAATCTTCACATAAAAAGACATAAACTTACATGAAATGAGTAGCAATAAAATACACTGTCCTAAAATCATCCTTCTCTGAGTTCTGCTTCACCCAGATTTAAAGTGTATGGGAGTGTTATCTCTCACAGAGCTCACTGGAAACTAGAGCAGCCAAGAACATGCTGTTTATACACCACTCTATTTGAATAGGGAGCGTCCATGACCACTATGGAGGTGTTCAACCCACAACCACACGCTGCTCACTGGATAGATGAGTGGATGATAAGGTACTATGTAAATCTCTACAACAGAATGTTTCTCTATCAGAAAGGGAACCAAATCGAACCATTTTTAGAAGACACCTCACTCATCTAAGGAACACATTAGGAAACCTAAATGTAGGAATGGTTACGTGGTGATGGTTTATTTCACACAGACGGCTTTCTCCTGCTCCTGTATTGAGAAGGAGTAAAGCTCAGTGACAGAAAGTAAGGAATAAAACACTTGGGGAGGTTTTGTTACAGAAAAATAATCAACAATGAATCAAAGCAGAGTTTCTGTTATCATCACAACATGAAGTCTTTTATTCATCACCATTTATAATCTTTCTTTTCTTTTTTTATTTATTTATAGTTATGTTTAATCTTGTGTTAGGGCCAGAAAAACAAGTTATTTCCTGTTATCGTGTTTATTATTACAGCTAGAAACAGTCCTTCCCTCAACACTTGTCCTGGAACTGAGGAAAAAGTACAAACTTTTCTGTCTTGAAGACTTTAGCATTAACCCTGATCTACCTCTGCAGGTTTTTACACCTGGTCACTTCATGCGTTTTCTGTGTAAAAAGTTCAGGTGTACTGTAAATGTCCTCCGAAACGTTTTCGAGATGGATATAAATCCGATCGCTCACGCTACTTCAGGAGGTGGTCTGGGACACATTTCAGATGAAACTGGACAGGTGTAAATGAATGTGGTTGTTCAAGCCAAATACGTCAGCGCTATACTCCTCCCAAATGGAAGTACCTCACTTGCAGGAGTTGTGCATCCCGCCAGAAACAAATATGTTTTCCCACCAGTGCTGGCTCTGATCTTTCACCCAGGTGTCTCGATGGGTCTTAAAATGCACTGCTGCCACCAGTGAAAACAGTGACAACAGTAAGTGCTGTTTTTTGTAGCAACCGCATACACCAAAGCGTGTTCCATTTTAATTACCCAGGAAATGAGGTAAAATATATTTACATATTGGGCGGGAGAGGAAAGATCAGATTTATATCCGATTCGGCAAGACGCATTTATGTGGCCTAATGTAAAAGTAATGTATTTTCGCAAGGACGTCGCGAGAGTTTTTGTTTCTTTCTTGATTGATTTGGCATGACATGCTCTTTTGGGGGTTTTAATTTGTTACTTTTAATTTGGCAATTTCTTACTTTTAATTTAGCAATTTGTTACTTTGAATTTGGCGATTTGTTACTTTGAATTTGGCAATTTGTTACTTTGAATTTGGCGAATTATAATTTGTTGGCTGATTGACCACAATAAAGAAGTTTGCTCATTCTCATCCAGGCCTGAGGAGTTTTCTCAGTTTTTTTTTGTAGTAATTATAGAGTTAACAGTGAAGTCTAACTAACGCAGTTTTGAGTAACCAAAAAGGCCTAAGAGAAGAGGACACCCTGTGATGTGTCGGCTTGGAGACCGGCTCTGAGTTCCGACAATATTTTATCTTCTAATTAAATGTTCACAAACAATTTGTAATTCAATGTATTCCTAATAGTTTGAGAAGTTTTTAAATAATGTATGAAGTGTTTGGAATGTAGGGATTAGTAACTCAGTAAAATGTAGTTATTTAATTAAAGAAGTGAATTGTGATGAGGTTTTTGTGCAGCACTGCAGCTTGTTGTGTCACTGTGTGAAAGACGAGCGCAGTAATACACAGCTGTGTCTTCAGTCTGCATGTTCTGTCCTCTCAGTGTCACCGTGCTGCTGGAGTCATCTTTAGAAATACTGAACTTGCTTTTTAGAGATTCTTTATAACGTATGGTTCCACCCCCCCAAATTTCCTTTATCCATTCCAGAGTTTTCCCTGCAGGTTGTCGAATCCAAGCTGTGGCACAGCTGCCATCAGTAAGTGAGTAACCGGATACTTTACAGCTGAGGATTAAAGAATCTCCGGGCTTTAACATCACTGAGGTGTCCTGAGTGAGCTCTACTGCACATTCCACATCTGAAAAAAAGACATGTCACAATTCCAGTCAAAAATCTATGTACAGTAGGTTATAACTGCAGGAATTTACTAGCAGCTCTGAGATCATTAGTGAAGTGAAACTCACAGGATGAAGCTGCCAGCAGCAGCAGAACTGGAAGGAACATCGTATAACTAAAAGCAGTGCTAAACTCTCCAGAGCCCACAGTGACCGTGGCTGATATTTCTCTATATGTAGCTGTAAGGGGAACATTTTACATATTCATTTGCATATTGTTATGCTGGTCTTCTACAGGTGTCAATAATCACAGTGAAAAATGTTTTCTGGTATTTAAATTAGTTTGTATTTATTTAACACTGAATCTGTAAGTTACATTTAGTATGTAAATGACTTTCATCCTCTGATTTTAAACTGTTTCCATAGTTCTCACTCTGTCACACTGTGAAAATGTGGGTTTGTCATGTGACTGTGGTAAGTCTGTGTTTTTGTACTGATGTCTAGCTTCCTGTGAGACTAAATGTGTGTTTAATTCTGTCAGCTTCATCACTGCTCTTTACTCATTACATCTGGTGTTTTTTAGTCCATTACTGTGGATCACTGTAACATCCAGAAGAACATTCTCCTCTACTTATTGCAGACAAATATATTTTTGACACTACCAACTGCATAAGGTGAACACTTTCTAAAAAACACACTTACAAATTTGCAGTCTGTGAATATTATACTTATAATCAATTACAATATAAATAATAAGTACGTCACTTTCCGTTGTACATCAGATCAGCTCTCAGATAGCAGCCCTTTTCTTATGCCTGTAAAGTAATAGTGATGATACTGAGAGCTTACTACAGAGGACATACAAAGAATTCAACATTATGAATTCCAGTAAAAAGAGTGAAATTGTGAAAGGAATCACTATATACAGATTTATCATTTCCTACAATTATGTAAAAATCAATCCCACTGGACAAGGAACAATGGTTCACTGGACTGCAGGATAGTAATCTGGTCATTATCAATATAAATCATAATTCAATTATAATGTGATGTAGAGATGACAGGGTTTATTAAGTAGATTTGAAAAGTACACATTTAACATGTAATTGTAGTTTAAAATTCATCACTACAATCTCATCTAATCAACTGACAGACTGCTAGCTGGTGTTGTCGTCTCTCTTTTCTGAGAAACTTAGAAGGTGAAACATTGAAGAAAGTCACTGTTTCTGTCTCTAACTGTTTCTGTCTCTAACAGTCTTCTATATTGAATGTTTTTGTACAGCGTCTTCATTGATCTGTCTCACTGTGATTTAAGAGCACAGTAAAACACAGCTGTATGTTCTGTCTGAAAGTTTTGCCCATGTAAAATCACAGTGTTGCTGGATGTGTCTGAGGACGGATCTCTTTCTTTAGTAAATCCTTGTTGCCAGTATCACTGGAGCTACGGTACCAGCTGATCCATTTCAGCTCATGTCATTTTTGTCATATCCAGTTAGTACTGTCTAGTGGGTGAGTTTCCAATGATCTTACAGGGGACTGAAACCAGCATGACTTCAGGGTGAACCAGTTCAACAACAATCATTTTTCACATGATTTATTAGTTACACTGAGAGGATGTCTGTAACATGTCTCATAAGGTTTTTGTAAGAGGAATCCACTATTCTGTCTCACTGTGTGTAACGAGCGCAGTAATACACAGCTGTGTCTTCAGTCTGCATGTTCTGTCCTCCAATTGTTATTGTGTTAGTAGAAGTGTCTCTGGAGATGCTGAACTTATTTTTCAGTTTGTCACTGTAGTATGTACTCCCACTATTCCAGATGATTCCAATCCACTCCAGACCTTTCCTGCAGGTTGTCGAATCCAAGCTGTAGCATAGCTCGTAACTGAATATGAAACCTTGCACTGGATGGAGAGACTCTGGCCTGGCTGGACTGTCATGGAAGCAGGCTGAGTCAGTTCCTCACCATGCACATCTGTGGAGGAAAACACATGGTGATATCTCACACAATATATGCTGCACCTTTATTCTTCATCTAGTAAATGAATGAATTTGATAAAGCACTCACAAGAAGCAGCTGCCAGCAGGAGCAGTAGAGATGTAGAGAACATGGTGTGTGTTGTTTGGACTGGAGTCTTCTCTGTTCTCCAAAGTTTAACAGACACCATCACATCATATAAATAGAGTGAGATCCAGGTCTGACACTTGGATTTGTTTATCTGCTGATGATGGGAGGAGAATGTATCTGAAATGTATTTAAATCATGAGGAGGAGATTCATCTGATGGAGGATCTGTTGGTTTATAAACTCACCTACAGTATTTTATAAACATCATGATCATAAAGAATGATTGTAGTTTTTCCTTTTTGAACTGTGTGTATTTACAGTACGAATGATAAGTAGTTCATGCTAATAAGCGTGTTGTACAAGTTATAAAACACTTGTTTGTGTGATGTAATGATGTCATGTTAAATAGAAAGTACACAGTATTGAATTCTATAGTAATTCAAATTCTTTAAAAATGACCTTATAACACTTTCCAGATTGATGGACAGATTCTCTAAGATAACTGCTGACGTCCTTCATTCTTGCTGTTATTTTAACACACACCTGAATGCTCCAGAAAAGGAAACTGACAAAACTTCAGTTTTTACAGTATAGAGATATTATAAGTCACATTTGCTAATGATCAATTATTCAATGGCATTTTATTAGCATCACCTGGCTTCTCCATATTAGCTTCATTTTTGTTAAATAAATAATGAAATGGTGTAAAATGCCATGTGTTCTTGTTCATCTGAGATTTTATTATCTAATTTGAAGACCAGCTAAAGACTAATTTTATTATTTTATACTACTTTTTATTATATCTTAGATATATATAAGAGTTAAACCCAAAATTCAAGAGGGTGCACTTTCTTTTTCACATGACTGCAAATATGTTGAGAAGAAAATTAATATTAAAAATTTCATGAGTATAAATGTCCAGACAATGTTCACAACAGGCCAGTAAAAATTTATTTCACCTCCATGAATCTGAAAATGTGAGCTTTTCATGTGTCTATAGTAAGTCTGTGTTTTTGTACTGATGTCTAAGGGGAAGTATCACTGTGGTTCACGGGCGCAGTAATAAACTGCAGTGTCTTCTGTCCTCATGCTGTTCATCTGCAGATACACCTGCATCTTACTGTCGTCTCTGGAGATGGTGAAGCGGCCCTTAACAGTGCTGGAGTAATATATGTAAGAATTAGCATTGCTTAAAGTTGCAACCCATTCCAGCCCTTTTCCAGGTGCCTGTCTGATCCAAGCCATCCAAGAGCCACCAAAGTTAAATCCAGAGGCTGTGCAGGTCAGTTTATGAGACTGATCAGGTTTGATGATCACTGGATCAGACTCGATCAGTGTCTGACTGCAGGAATCTGAAATAGAAGAATATTCAAAGGTAGGAATTAAAATTTAACAATGTTATTGAATGAAAAATATTTTAATCAATTTACAAATAATACTAACATTGAATGAAGATTGTTAGAGTAAAGTAACACAAAACTCTGCCTAGTCCCATCTCAAAGAATTAAAATGGTTCCTGCTGCTGTAAATGAACACAAACTGCTGCTATGTTGTAGGGCTGAATGTTTCAGCATAAATGGTTCAAACACAGGATTTGGTTTGCATGACACACCCACTAGAGATATAAAAACATCATGTGTTTCAGACAAAACATTGCTGTGTTGAGTGCAGCTCTGCAGCTGTTAATCACACTCACACCCCGTTTCATCTCCATATCAATTTAATGTGGAAAATAATTCAGCTGTTCGTTATTATTAATAATGATATGAACGTGTTGTGATGAACGTAATCAAACCGTGTAACCGAACATCACCTTCATTCTGGTATAGGCTGAAACCCTCTAGAGTCTTTATCTGACGAATCCAGAGAGAAAGAGCTGAGAAGATTCTAGATCAGGTGTTTTTAAATCCTAAAGAAGATTTGTAATCTCTAGTGAGCAGAAGAGAAAGCTGAAATCTAATATCACAACAGCTAGAAGTTGAAACTATTCTTTATTCTTCTTCTTCTTTCTTAATCAAAAGTCTAAAATAATCTGCTTCAAGAAATGGAATCAGGAGTGAAGCAGGTGACTCGTCTTCTGTAAATTGCCCCTCGGTGTGAATGAGTGTGTGAATGTGTGAAAAAAAAAAAAAAAAAAACAACTTTGACACTTTTTCTTTAGAACTTTGAACAAATGTTTTAAACTCATGGTATCTTAAATATGTAACCTAGTGAACCAGCATTAATGTATTCAATGTAGGAGATTTAAGCACTTATGTACGTTGCTCTGGATAAGGGCGTCTGCCAAATGCTGTAAATGTAATGTAATGTAATGTGTAACATGACCAGAATGTACGCTCAGTGTTCCTGGGATGGACTCTGGAGCCTGCACTCTGACCCAATAAAACACTTCCTAATGATGACCGAGTGACTGAATACATTACCCTGATTATTGTCTCGTGATACTGAATGATTATATGATTAGTTACAGTATATATATCCTTACACCTCTAATTCCAGTAGTTTTGTTCTCTATTAATAAGAGCACAGACATTTGTTCTCTTCTGGACTCCTGAACACATAAAACCTGCAGACACAGACGGGAAAATGAGCTGCAGTTTATTTACAGAGTCATTTAAAGAACCGGAATATGAACATGTCTTAATCTGAACTTCTGGTGAGCAAGAGCATGTTTTTACAACAGAGTGAATTTGCATAAACACACTTCAGCTGTTAGATTTCATAGTTTCATGAATCCTTCTTGAAAACAAGCAGCTGCTGCCCCCTACAGGTGATTTTTAATTCCAGGAGTTTGTAGTAGTGATGCTGCAGTAAACATCTACATTTCAGTTTGATCTCTCATCAGATTCTGTGCTGCTGAACAGACTCTGTGTTTCTAAATTCAGGAAATGAACCATCGACCTGTAGTGTTCCTGCAGCTGGCATCACAATCAGGAGGAATAAATGCATATATAGTACAGTATATAGTCCCAACTAGTCATCACAATCATTGTCCTAGAGCTGATTTACCTCCAGTCAAATACGTGAAGATATCATAATGTAACTGTGATACTTAAGTTGGGGAATATTATAAATATTAATAACTGCTAGAAGAGATTGAAATAAAGAGGATCTGAGTGCTGAGTGTGAATGGATGATGATGTTTCTAATAAACGTCTCTGTGGTGCAGGTTCCTGCTGAGGGAGTATTTACAGCTCACAAGGACATGCTTGTTGAAGTAATTTAGTGACACGTTTTCGGATTGCGTAGGAAACCCTTCCATAATCCCACTAGGATTGTGTCCTAGTTTGCACGGGTTACTGTTGAAAACACAAGATCAACTATCAGAGTTGGTCTTACCATGAATGCAGGTGTCCTTCGAAGTCCACTCGGTCTACTAACAAAGGATTCTCTTAAAGTTCTTCTACCTAATCTATTGTGTGAATGTTTAAATGAAGGAGTCAGACTTTGTCTTTTCAGGGTCCTCACAATGGGAGACCTTGTTTTTTATTAAAAGTAATGTAATAAAGATAAATGTATGTAATATATGCAAAGTAAAATAAAAAAAATTACAAATAAAATCTCATTCAAATAATCAAACAGTATTAGAATAAGTAAAAGTAATTAAAATGCAAAGATTATACCAAACAAAGAAACACTCTCCAAGTGTAAGCTTGCATTTGTTCTATGATGCACACAGAGTATAACATGCACTGAGCCTGTCTACAATAGAATGCACACACAATGTAATTCAAGACAAGCTTTTATACGTTTCCAAGCCTTTCACCAAAATTCATTAATTCAATATCAATTCTTATTGACTTTAAAACCAACATTCCTTCCCATTCCTCTTTCCCCAAACCGGTAACTCTGTGGTCAGTGACCAGTTGTATTGTTTAAGGTATACAATATATAAGAGGTATATATATAATATATATATATATATATATATATATATATATAAGGTATAAGAGCCTCCATACAACATACATTGTATCTTTTAACACACAAGCAATATTATTGCATACATATTTTGAAAGCAAAGAAAGAAAAAATCTATAAAGAAGTAAAGAAAACTTAATCACTTTAATATTCTTGACATTGATCCATACTTTATTTCTGTCTTGGTACAGAGTCTATTTCTTTTTTCATCCATTGATTTCTTCATTCCTTTCTCTCCTAGCTCTACGTTTTCCGGTATTTGTAGCCTTAATGTCACTTTTGTTTTGTATGGGAATATGAGAGCAGGTTTGTGAAGTTGGATAGCATTGATAAGGTTCATCTTATGAGCATGAAGTTAAACATTCATTTCCTTCATCATCCATTCTGCCTACCATTCTTAAAACATTGTGTAAGTTTTTGTACAGCTGTGTTATCTCTCACAGAGCTCACTGGAAACTAGAGCAGCCAAGAACATGCTGTTTATACACCACTCTATTTGAATAGGGAGCGTCCATGACCACTATGGAGGTGTTCAACCCACAACCACACGCTGCTCACTGGATAGATGAGTGGATGATAAGGTACTATGTAAATCTCTACAACAGAATGTTTCTCTATCAGAAAGGGAACCAAATCGAATCATTTTTAGAAGACACCTCACTCATCTAAGGAACACATTAGGAAACCTAAATGTAGGAATGTTTACGTGGTGATGGTTTATTTCACACAGACGGCTTTCTCCTGCTCCTGTATTGAGAAGGAGTAAAGCTCAGTGACAGAAAGTAAGGAATAAAACACTTGGGGAGGTTTTGTTACAGAAAAATAATCAACAATGAATCAAAGCAGAGTTTCTGTTATCATCTCAACATGAAGTCTTTCTTTTCTTTTTTTATTTATTTATAGTTATGTTTAATCTTGTATTCGGGCCAGAAAAACAAGTTATTTCCTGTTATCATGTTCATTATTACAGCTAGAAACAGCCCTTCCCTCAACCTCAACACTTGTCCTGAAAATGAGGACTTTCTCATGCTGTAAATAAAGTTACAGCTTTAACCCTGATCTCGCTCTGACACTGGAGACTCCTTCCAACAACACGAAATAAACATTCTCTTTACAGAAATCTTCATCATAACAAACACTGCAGATAGTTTATCTTCTAATTAAATGTTCACATTCAATTTGTAATTCAACATTTTCCTAATTGTTTGATAACTTTTTAAATAATGTAGGAAGTGTTTGGAATGTAGGGATTAGTTACTCAGTAAAATGTAGGAATTGTTTAATTAAAGAAGTGAATTGTGATGAGGTTTTTGTGCAGCAGTGTGAATGTCCAGACAATGTTCAGAACAGTCCAGTAAATGTCAGCAAGTGGTAACATGTAAGTCAGAGACACTCTAAACATTTTGTTTCTTTCAACTCCATGAATCTAAAAAATGTGGGTTTGTCATGTGTCTGTAGTAAGTCTGTGTTTTTGTGCTGATGTCTAAGGGGAAGTATCACTGTGTGTCACAGGCGCAGTAATAAACTGCAGTGTCTTCTGTCCTCATGCTGTTCATTTGCAGATACACCTGCATCTTATTGTTGTCTCTGGAGATGGTGAAGCGGCCCTTAACAGTGCTGGAGTAATATATGCTACCACTGTCATATCTTATAGTTGCAACCCATTCCAGCCCTTTTCCAGGTGCCTGTCTGCTCCAATGCATCCAGTAGCTACTAAAGGTAAATCCAGAGGCTGTGCAGGTCAGTTTATGAGACTGATCAGGTTTGATGGTCACTGGATCAGACTCGATCAGTGTCTGACTGCAGGAATCTGAAATAGAAGAATATTCAAAGATAGTAATTAACATTTTAAAAATGTTAATAAATAAAAAGTATTTTAATCAATTAAGAAATAATACTAACATTGAATGAAGATTGCTAGAGTAAAGTAACACAAAACTCTGCCTAGTCCCATCTCAAAGAATTAAAATGATTCCTGCTGCTGTAAATGAACACAAACTGCTGCTATGTTGTTGGGCTGAATGTTTCAGCATAAATGGTTCAAACACAGGATTTGGTTTGCATGACACACCCACTAGAGATATAAAAACATCCACAGAGGAACAGACGAGAGGAGAAAACTATTTCTGTAAGTTTCACATTGTCAGGTCACTAACTGTTCTGTTTGTAGTATTAGTTAACGCTCCCTAACACTCCTGCTGCTTGTGTTTGAATTTTATTTGCACTGTGATACACATAAATGCATAAAAATAAGTGAGTCAAACTGTAGAATTCCTAAAATACACAGAATATTGTTGTTAAATATGAATCACTTTTGCAGAATCCAAAAAAATCAATCATCCATCCAATGAGTTAAATTGGGAATGGGATGACTGGGATGGGAGACTGGGTTGTGTGTTGCAGTGTGTATTGTGACTGTGATCTGTGTAATACAGTGTATATTGGGACAGGGATGTGTGTATTACAGTGTGTATTGTGACTGTGATGTGTGTATTACAGTGTGTAGTCAGACTGTGATGAGTGTATTACAGTGTGTATTGGGAATGGGATGTCACACAGCATGCTGACAGAGCTGCCATTTCTACCTGTGGCTTTTTCAAGTGTTTCCAGGAGCATAGAAACAGGGTTTATCTAGATTTTCATTCCTGATAATTAGTTTAGGCCACGCCCATTTTAGGGTTATATCCAGGTATATTTATAGATAATTGGAGCAATAAATAGAATCAAACCGTGTTTATCGGTGTTACAATTATAAGTTAAGCAACTTCAGTTAGTTCAGTTACAATGTGTGTCTGGTTTTAGTACAGTTGCTTCCTCAGCTTCAGTCACGGTAGAACTTCAGGCGCAGTAATAAACCGCAGTGTCCTCTGTCCTCAGACTCTTGGCCTCTAAGTACCGTGTGCTTGCTGAGACATCATCTGTTAAAGTGAGCTGGTTCTTCACAGACTCTGCATATAGTATGTTGCTGCATTACTGCCTGTATCCATCCTGCAAATCCATTCCAGAGCTTTCCCTGGTTTCTGTCTGATCCAGTGTATGTAGTACTCAGTCATATCAAAGCCGTGTATCTTACAGGAGATCTTCACAGATTCTCCAGGTCTCTTTACCACAGCAGGAGACTGGTCCAGTCTGATCTCATCACTGCTGACACCTAGCAGATAAAACATAACAAAGATCATCATCAACACAGACAAGATATTCTGAGGGAAGAAATAAACAGTATTGTAATGTTCCTGCTGCTGCTGCTGCTGCTGCAAAAAAAAAAAAGGAATTCAGAAACTGAACATTTTTATCAGAAAGGTTTAAAAGAGAGAAAACACTCAGATACAGTATCAGCAGTAACATAGTAAATCATTTGTTTTAATTAATTAGTTAATTGGGAAATCAATATTAGTTTCAATGATAATAAATAATAATAAATAAAAAAAATTTAAAATATTAAAGTTTATATGTTTTAGCTAATTCTGGTTTTCCAATGATCAATTAATAAAAATAATTTGGTGAGATAATCAAAAAACTTTGTGTTTGTTATTTTCCTTTTAATTTGTACATTACCAAAAATTCATGATCAAATTATACAATGTTCACATATCACATTTAATTTCATGGGATTTGTATTCATTTTTCATATAGATTGTAAAGTTAACGTAACAAACTTTTATTTATTTATCTTATTAATGCCAGTGTTGGTGTCTATGCTGAAATATTTGTAATACTTTATAGGGATTAATTACTCAGTAAAATGTAGTTGTTATTTAATTAAAGAAGTGAAATGTGATGAGGTTTTTGTGCAGCACTGCAGCTTGTTGTGTCACTGTGTCGATCACGAGCGCAGTAATACACAGCTGTGTCTTCAGTCTGCATGTTCTGTCCTCCAATTGTTATTGTGTTAGTAGAAGTGTCTCTGGAGATGCTGAACTTATTTTTCAGTTTCTCACTGTAGTCTGTACTCCCATCACCCCAGAAGATTCCAATCCACTCCAGACCTTTTCCTGCAGGTTGTCGAATCCAAGCTGTACCATAGATCGTAACTGAATATGAAACCTTGCACTGGATGGAGAGACTCTGGCCTGGCTGGACTGTCATGGAAGCAGGCTGAGTCAGTTCCTCACCAAGCACATCTGTGGAGGAAAACACATGGTGATATCTCACACAATATATGCTGCACCTTTATTCTTCATCTAGTAAATGAATGAATTTGATAAAGCACTCACAAGAAGCAGCTGCCAGCAGGAGCAGTAGAGATGTAGAGAACATGGTGTGTGTTGTTTGGACTGGAGTCTTCTCTGTTCTCCAAAGTTTAACAGACACCATCACATCATATAAATAGAGTGAGATCCAGCTCTGACACTTGGATTTGTTTATCTGCTGATGATGGGAGGAGAATGTATCTGAAATGTATTTAAATCATGAGGAGGAGATTCATCTGATGGAGAATGTGTGGGTTTATAAACTCAACTTTCAACAAGATTTTTTTATTTGGAACGCTGTCTTTGAAGTTGTAAACATCTTACAATATTAATATTCTCACAATGTTAATGCTATAATTGATCTAAACGATAACTTCTAAGATTTCTAAAATACACAGATTATTGTAGTTAAATCTGAATCAGTTTTGCAGAATCACAATAATCAAATATCTGTCTGGTGAGTTAAATGAAGCTGGAGAACGATTAGAATGTTTAAAGTGAGAGAGTTTCTTTACAAAGACTGACATCTAGAGGCACATAAACACACAGACAATTATAATTATAATGTAAACTTAAATTGTGTGTTACACCGACATCCACTTCAGCAAGCTGCACAAACACTTTGGAATAGATTGGTGTTGTATTAAAGAACCTGAATATGAACATGTCTGAATCTGAAACTTGGGTGATGAAGAGAATGTATTTCTATTATAACAAGGTGATTTTGCATAAACCAGCGCTGCACACTTTTGAGTTCAGCTTAGAGTGAGATTCTGGGGGCGGGGCTTTGGCTATGGGCGAGGGGCTTATGGAGGGGCTTGGTTTGGTGTGGAAAAAAATACAAACACAAAATCCTTGCATTAGCAGAAGTGTATTAAGTATATACTGATTGTCAAAGGTGGCTGATTTTGCAGCCTTAATCATTGATTTGGATGTCATTGACTTGACATTCTGTTCTTAGAAAACAATATTTAACATTAACTACTAGGCAGGTCCAGATATTTGTCATCTGGAAATGCTTTTGTACTGTTTTTAATAATAAATTTATGTAAAATAACTGCTCAGTGATGCAAAACTAACAACTCTGCTAATGCTAACTTAATTCTATATAAACTATATAACAGCATTGGCCTATTAGTTACTAGCCTATACTGGACTTAAGTAAAGTTGGCCGCATATTCACAGATTGGAGATTCCCGGGTCAATAATATGGGAATTATGGGAATAATATGGGAATATGGGAATAAATTGTGTATTTCCCTCACAATTGTAACAAAAAACTCACTACACTGTCTGTCTTGTCTCTCTGCGTGTTGCTTTGCGAGATCATGCGCTTTCCTTATTACTGCTGGGGTGTGGCGTGAGTGCGTGAGATTTGGGTCAATTGCGTGATTCTCACGCTGAATGCGTGAGTTGGCAGCCCTGCAAAAACACACTTCAGCTGTTAGATTTCATAGTTTCATGAATCCTTCTTGAAAACAAGCAGCTGCTGCCCCCTACAGGTGATTTTTAATTCCAGGAGTTTGTAGTAGTGATGCTGCAGTAAACATCTACATTTCAGTTTGATCTCTCATCAGATTCTGTGCTGCTGAACAGACTCTGTGTGTCTAAATTCAGGAAGTGAACCATCGACCTGTAGTGTTCCTGCAGCTGGCATCACAATCAGGAGGAATAAAAGCATGAATAGTACAGTATATAGTCCCAACTAGTCATCACAATCATTGTCCTAGAGCTTATTTACCTTCAGTCAAATACGTAAAGACGTCATAATGTTAATGTGATACATATCATGGGTAATTATTAATATTAATAATAACTGCTAGAAGATATTGGAATAAAGAGGAAGACCTGAGTGCTGAGTGTGAATAGATGATGTTTATAATAAAGGTCTCTGGGGTGCAGCTTCCTGCTGAGGGAAAATTTACAGCTCACGATGACGTGCTTATGTAAGTTTTTGTACAGCTCTGGAGTCTGTTGTGTCAGTGTGACTCTCGTGCACAGTAATAAACTGCCGTGTCTTCAGCTTTCAGACTCTTCACTTCTAGGTACAGCAAGTTTTTATTGGTGTCTTTACTGATGGAGAATTGGCCCTGTAGAGACTGAGCGAATGCAGTGCCAGTGCCACCATCAATGCGCCCGATCCACTCAAGTCCTTGTCCTGGTTTCTGACGGATCCAGTGCATATAGTAGCTGCCCATTGAGAATCCGGAGACAGTACAGGACAGAGTGACCGACTGTCCAGGTCTCTTCACCACAGAATCAGAGGAAGTCAGGGACTGTCCATAAGAATCTGGAAGAGAAGAATAGAACTCAGTAATGTTATCTTATACTGATTATACTGCTAATAATCTTCACATAAAAAACATAAACATACATGAAATGAGTAGCAATAAAATACACTGTCCTAAAATCATCCTTCTCTGAGTTCTGCTTCACCCAGATTTAAAGTGTATAGGAGTGTTATCTCTCACAGAGCTCACTGGAAACTAGAGCAGCCAAGAACATGCTGTTTATACACCACTCTATTTGAATAGGGAGCGTCCATGACCACTATGGAGGTGTTCAACCCACAACCACACGCTGCTCACTGGATAGATGAGTGGATGATAAGGTACTATGTAAATCTCTACAACAGAATGTTTCTCTATCAGAAAGGGAACCAAATCGAATCATTTTTAGAAGACACCTCACTCATCTAAGGAACACATTAGGAAACCTAAATGTAGGAATGTTTACGTGGTGATGGTTTATTTCACACAGACGGCTTTCTCCTGCTCCTGTATTGAGAAGGAGTAAAGCTCAGTGACAGAAAGTAAGGAATAAAACACATGGGGAGGTTTTGTTACAGAAAAATAATCAACAATGAATCAAAGCAGAGTTTCTGTTATCATCACAACATGAAGTCATTTATTCAGCACCAATTACAATTCTTTTCTTTCATTATTTATTCATAGTTATGCTTAATCTTGTGTTAGGGCCAGAAAAACAAGTTTCCTGTTATCATGTTCATTATTACAGCTAGAAACAGCCCTTCCCTCAACACTTATCTTGATACTGAGGAAAAAGTACAAACTTTTCTGTCCTGAAGACTTTCTCATGCTGAAAATAAAGTCACAGCTTTAACCCTGATCTCGCTCTGACACTGGAGACTCCTTCCAAAAGAAATCTTCATCATATCAAACACTGCAGATAGTTTATCTTCTAATTAAATGTTCACAAACAATTTATAATTCATTGTATTCCTAATTGTTTGAGAAGTTTTTAAATAATGTATAAAGTGTTTGGAATGTAGGGATTAGTTACTCAGTAAAATGTAGTTATTTAATTATAGAAGTGAATTGTGATGATGTTTTTGTGCAGCACTGCAGCTTGTTGTGTCACTGTGTGCATTACGAGCGCAGTAATACACAGCTGTGTCTTCAGTCTGCATGTTCTGTCCTCTCAGTGTCACCGTGCTGCTGGAGGCATCTTTAGAAATACTGAACTTGCTTTTTAGAGACTCTTTATGATACGTGCTTCCACCCCCCCAAATGTAATTTATCCATTCCAGAGATTTCCCTGCAGGATGTCGAATCCAAGCTGTGGCGTAGCTGTTATCAGTAACTGAGTAACCGGATACTTTACAGCTGAGGATTAAAGAATCTCCAGGCTTTAACATCACTGAGGTGTCCTGAGTGAGCTCTACTGCACATTCCACATCTGAAAAAAAGACATGTCACAATTCCAGTCAAAAATCTATGTACAGTAGGTTATAACTGCAGGAATTTACTAGCAGCTCTGAGATCATTAGTGAAGTGAAACTCACAGGATGAAGCTGCCCACAGTGACCGTGGCTGATATTTCTCTATAAGTAGCTGTAAAGGGAACATTTTACATATTCATTTACATATTGTTATGCTGATCTTCTACAGGTGTCAATAATCACAGAGAAAAATGTTCCTTGGTGGCTCTCGCCCCCTATTGCAGGTTTTTCGCCTACATGACCTACCCAACAAAACGTGGTACAGCTCCCACATACTTTAACACACAGGGGTGAGCCCGGTCTCATTGGAAAGATTCTCTAGTTTCAGATACAAGTGTCAGATTGATTCTAGGCCTTACTGCCACAAAGATACAGAGGCTAGAATGGAAGGTTTTCATTTCTGCCTGAGTTGTTTACCTGATAAACTGATTAATCTTATTTCTCTGGAACATGTTAGGAACCAAATAACAACTGAGGGTCAGAGCCACATGTCTTGGCTTTCACCAAAAAAAAGTCAAAAGACTCAAAAATGGCTTCAATAAAAATATTTTTCTACGGACATGTCCGTCCGGTCATGTTTTGCTTGTTTACTTGTTTACTGTATAACTTTGAATTAAAATACTGCATGCTCAGTTTAAAAGGCCTAAAACAAACAGAGACTCTCTGTCTAGAAGTCTGCTGTGAAAAAAGGCCTGTAATCTGACACCCTGAGCTGTGGGAGTGTGAAAAAGTCGAGAATAGCGCAATAAATCCAGTGCGCATCCATTTCTGCGCAGCCTGAGGCCTCGGAGACGTGTCATGTTGCATACCGTTGGAATCGTCTCCTTATTGGCTAAAGAGCTGTAAAGGTCCCGGCCCATTTCATTGCTATTGGAAGGAGCAATTGTCATTCAAAGGGAGGGTTCCCACATAGGATGGAGAGACATCATTGGCTTCTCAGCCGTCTATCTCTGCAATACAAGCGCCGATTGGCTCAAGTGAGGGCTTGTTTGATTCGTTAGGCCCTGGACTACAAATCTGACGCAACAGTGTCATTTTTGAAACCTCCAATGAGAAGTTAGAGCCGAAACAACGGATGGTGGCGCACTTCTGTTTCCAGTTTTCGGTCACAAACGGAATATTTGCGAGGCGACCAAAGCGTTTTGGATTAAAAGGCTTACAGATTCCAGTTCCTTGGACCTTTGGGGATTTTTGTGAACCATTTGTTTTGGAAAATATTACCCCAGTGAAGAAAGGGAAGCGTCTAAAGGTAAGGGAACAACTGGTCTAGCGCCGCCTAGTTCAGTTCACCACCAATTTTGTTTCAAATAGTATGACGGCTATAAATCATATTATGCTTTGTGTGTGGGCTTAAAAAAATCTTGAGAATCTAAGCTTTACTAGAAAAATAAGTTTAACCGTGTATTTAGAAGATTTAATGCTTAAACGCTACAACGAAGCTGGCTACAACGAACTGTTTCTGGCTCATCCCCTAGTGGTCATTTTGTCTTCCGTGCTGTGGACGGCACGGCGACCCGAAACAGGCTTAACCAGTATGACTGCAGGCTGAACCAGTTCAATACATTTAATACCTGTGAACAACAATCATGCCATTATTCAGGTGCATTCTATCAACAGGAAAATGTACACAATGATCTGCATCTTTCCAAAATTCTCCACACACTTACCAGATGTAGCTGTTAACAGCAAGAGTAGAAGTGTAGAGAACATGGTTTGATCTGAACCTGAACCCAGACCCTCACTTCTCCTGAGAACACCTCTAATCATTTATGAAGGGGTTTGATTTGCATGACAGTGTTTAGGCTTTCGGAAGACATGAGGCATTTCCTACTAATGTTAAAACAGCACAATCACAAAAGATTAATTCATATGATGTAGTTGATGAAACAGTCTGGATGATGCAGTCTGGTTTAATAAGATGCTGATATAATGGAGCTGTAATGTCTTAATAAGAATAAGAATGTTGTAGTTAGTGTTTATGACTTTAATGTAAATCCCAGGAGAACATGTTCTCATATTTATGACACACTGTCAGTCCTTTGATCCTCAACATGTTGCTTAGATGCTGTGTGAATAAAGAAAGAGCGACCATCACAGGCCTTAAAGCTTAAAGAACAGCATAATGTTCAAACATTTCTAATGTGGGTGCAGTTTAAATATACAGGACACAGATAAAGACCAAAGGTTGAGTAAAAATGGAAAATTACTTGCACTACTGTTCTGATGTTTAGAATTTTTCCATCCGTTTTTGTCTGTAATTATTTATTGTTTTATTTCAGAATATGTGAAATGTGACAGGAAAATAAAAATGGTTGTGTTGTGGTCTGGGAAATCTCATCAGGGGCAGGTGGAGGAGAATTTGGGGAAGAAAAAAACACCTCAGTGTTAAGAAACCATGCTTGGAAATGATTATATAATTTCTGTGTAATCTGGGTTAGGATACGTTCATGTAAAACTCTTGTGTAATGAGCGAGATCAACAGTCAGTCTGCCTGAAAATTTGTAAAGCCTTACTGTAGGTGTGATTTCCTCACAGAGTGAATGTCAGATATTGATAGCTGTGTATCAGAGTGAAATGTACATGAACCTAATCAATTCCCTTTGTAATCAGATATCGACTGTCAAATTGTCCATGATGCTCTGATGCTCCAGTCAGAATTGTTATCATTATTTATTTTTTATTTATTTTTTAATGAAGGAGGATGTTTGGAGCTAGCACGGTTTCACTGTACTTGGAGTTTTTGTACAGGGATGTTGTTTATTCCTCTCACTGTGTGGATCACGAGCGCAGTAATACACAGCTGTGTCTTCAGTCTGCATGTTCTGTCCTGTTAATGTCACTGTGCTGCTGGACGTGTCTCTGGAAACCTGAAACCGGCTTTTCAGTTTCTCACTGTAGTAAGTGTTACCATCACCACATATCTCTCCGATCCACTCCAGAGTTTTTCCTGCAGGTTGTCGTATCCAGTCTGTACAGTAGCTGCTATCAGTTAATGAATATCCAGACACTTTACAGGTCAGAGTCAGTGACTGACCAGGAGTTAATACTGTGGATCCGGTCTGGATCAGCTCAACACTGTGAACACCTGTTAAAGAAAAGTTACTTTAATGATGTAAAAGCAAAAAGCTTTAAGGAACCAAAACTGTATTACATGTCAAATGTAAAAACACTTACAGTGTACGGCTGCCAGCAGCAGCAGCAGTAGGGATGTAGAGATCATGGTGTGTGTTGGAGCAGAAGAAGTAAAAGCTCTTGGTCTTTGTTGCTTAAATCTATAACAGAGGAGGACATTTGCATAGAGACACTCCTTATCTTAGGGTCAACATGGGATGGATTCTTATATGTACATAAATACAGTCTGCTTACAGACTGGAGGTTGAGCGGCTGGCTGGCTGGTGCAGCCTTAACAACCTGGAGCTGAACATGCTCAAGACAATGGAGTTGATAGTGGACTTCAGGAGAAACCCCCCTGCTCTTCCCCCACTAACCATCATGGACAGCATTGTCACAGCAGTGGAGTCATTCAGATTCCTGGGAACCACAATCTCCCAGGACCTGAAGTGGGACATTCACATTGACTCCATTGTGAAAAAGGCTCAGCAGAGGTTGTACTTCCTTCGTCAGCTGAAGAAGTTTAACTTGCCACAGGATTTGCTGAAACAGTTTTACACTGCCATCATCGAATCCATCCTCTGCACCTCAGTAACTGTTTGGTTCAGCTCAGCCACCAAATTCGACCTAAGAAGACTACAGAGGATAGTCCGGACTGCTGAGCAAATCATTGGCACATCTCTCCCCACTCTTCAAGACCTGTACTCCTCCAGAGTGTGCAAAAGAGCAAAGAAAATCACCCTGGACCCCTCACATCCAGCACACTCCCTCTTTGAACTGTTGCCATCTGGTTGGCGCTACAGAGCCCTGAGCTCCAGAATGACCAGACATAGGAACAGTTTCTTCCCTCAAGAAATCCACCTGATGAACAATTAACACCATGGAACACACAACACATAATATTTGCACTATGTATACCTCAATTTGCACATTTCATACTTGCACTCTGTACATACATGCATACATATTGTCTGAATGTTTATGTTTACTTCAACTGCACATTTCACAATTGCACATGTGTACATACAAATTGTATATATTGTATAATATTTGCATATGTATATTTCATATGCTTATTTAAACTGCACATTTCACACCTGTAAATGTGTACATACAATCTCTTCTATACTGCATATGACATCCTGTTACACTGTGGAGATCATGTCACTAAAACAAATTCCTCACATGTGTAAACATGCCTGGCAATAAAGCTGATTCTGATTCTGAAAAACTGTCATTTTCCCAAACCAGAAATCTTAAAGTCTCAATTAAGTAAATAAGGAACACAAATTAATTTTAACATAATAATTATTACGTATGCTTGAAGATGCTTTTGAACATTGATACGTACAAGATCTAAATCAATCACATGTTTAATCAGGCTTTTGTTTGTATAAAATTACACAATCATTCGTTTCACTCGATCGACTCCAATTGAATTTTCCATGAAATCAGGTTTTCCATAATAAAGAGCCTTATTTACTGATCAACACTAAACAGGTCACCAGAGACATTTTATGTAACTGAGTTTAATCCGAGTGTCATGATGCTGGATGCAGTCAGAGCAGAATGTGAAAAGAGAGATTGTCTAAATGTGCAGGAAACAGATAGAGATGGAGGACTTTGTACAGACTGCCCTCTAGTGGCAAAAAGACCTGGTGTCAGATGATACAAACCTAAAATGAGAAAATGTTTCAAACGTCCTGGCTGTCAATTTAAAAAAAATTCACATGGACCAGCAATGAAAATAAAGTAAATAGGAATTCAGTAATGGATCATTTTTATCAGCAAGGTTTAAAAGAGAGAAAACACTCAGATACAATATCAGCAGTAACATAGTAAATCATTTGGTTTAACTAATCAGTTAATTGGGAAATCAATATTAGTCTCAATGATTATGGCACTGAGCTCTTTTCTACTTTTGTGAACATCTACTTCAATATTTCTCAATCTGTCAGTTCAACTCAATTTATTTCTGTAATGCATTTAACAATGGACTTTGTCTCAAAGCAGCTTTACACAAGTACAGAAACATAAAATAAAAATTTTAAAGTTTACATTTTAGCTAATTCTGGTTTTCCAATGATCAATTAATAAAACTCATTTGGTGAGATGATAAAAAACTTTTTGTGTTTGTTTTCTTCCTATTCATTGGTACATTACCAAAAAATACGTAATCAAATTATACAATGTTTACATTTCACATTTAATTGCATTGGATTCTTATTAATTATTAGATATAGATTCAGAAGTTTTTGGATGTTTTTTGTTCATTCAGGATGAAGAGTTAAAGCCTGAGTGCTGAGTGTGAATGGATGTTGTTCTTTATAATACATGTCTTTTGCAGACACATTTCATTTCATCTGGTTAAAAAAGAGACTATTATTCCTAAGTAAACTTTTATTTCATTACTTTATTAATGCCAGTGTTGGTGTCTATGCTGAAATATTTGTAATATGGGGATTAGTTACTCAGTAAAATGTAGTTGTTATTTAATTAAAGAAGTGAATTGTGATGAGGTTTTTGTGCAGCACTGCAGCTTGTTGTGTCACTGTGTGGATCACGAGCGCAGTAATACACAGCTGTGTCTTCAGTCTGCATGTTCTGTCCCCGTAAGGTCACAGAGTTACTGGAAGTGTCTCGAGAGACCACAAACTTGTCTTTAAGTGAATCTTTCTCATAAATATCTCCATCGTATTCAATTAAATTGATCCATTCTAAAGATTTTCCTGCAGGTTGCCGAATCCAAGCTGTTCCATAGTGGCTGCTATCAGTGATAGAAGCTCCAGACACTTTACAGGTGATGGTTAAAGTCTCTCCTGGCTTTATAAGCAGTGAGTCTGGCTGGATGAGCTCAGTAGCACAGAACACATCTGTAAAAAGAGAAAAAGAAAAGGTGGACATGTCGAACTGAAAGGATCAGATGAAATAATAAAGCTTCAATGCAAACACTCACAGGGGGCGAGAGCCAGCAGCAGCAGTGGAGCTGAAGCAAACATGTTTGTGTTGAAGGAAGACTAATGAGAAGTGTTTCCTCTCTAGATCAGAACGCTGCTAATATTACAAGAGGAGATGCAGATTTGCATAAACATTACAGAGAGGCTGTGTTGAGTGTCAATGAGTGAAAATGATAATTAGATAAACGATCCTTTGTCGTTATCAGTCATGTGTAGGCTGCACTCTAGAGAATTACATTAACACAGAAATTATTCTCATGTCTGGAAATTTCCTGCTTTCTGTTATGAGAAGGTGAATATGAACATGGCTGAAGCTGTTAAAGCCAAACTTACAGTACAGAGGTACAGTTAGACTACGGAGTTCACATATCCAACCCATTCCAGAGCTTTCCCTGGTTTCTGTCTGATCCAGTGCATGTTGTACTCAGTCATAACAAAGCCGTGTATCTTACAGGAGATCTTCACAGTTAAAGTTGAGATATTTAATGCATGAAGTTACTGCTACAAACCTGAAGATACTTATTTTCTAATAATCAATGGCACTGATTACTGTGATCACTTTTCCTCTTATACAGCAGCAGTCTGTGAACGGTGACAATTTATTTATTAATTAAAGAAGAATATGGTGAACTCTATTTACGTTTAATGTTACAGTTAATGTTATGGAACTTTTGTGAAATGTATGTATTCAATAATCACTAATTAAAGTCAGACATTTTTCTGTAAATGTTATTTATTTCCCTTTTGGTTCCTCTGTAAGAATATGACTATAAGAGACAGTCTCAGTGTTCATTGTGTCACAGAATTACATAGAAATTGTGGAGTATCTAGATCTGACTGAGGATATGAGAATATGTTGTACTTTAATGAAACCTACAATGTTACAGTATATTTGTTAAGCTGTAGCGCCACCTGCAGATCTTGTGAAAATGTGCTGTATATTGAATATCCTTTTCTCTTTGACCACATCTGGGATTTTGGACAATTGATTAACATGTTTGTACCACTGAGGTTTCTAGCACAGTAATAAACAGCAGAATCCTGGACACTCAAACCAGTCAGCTGCAGATACACCATGGTTTTAGGAGTTGTGTCTGGTTATTTCCAAATGTCCCTCAATGTGTTTGTGTATATTGTTTTACTGGCATCATACCAGATAACCCCAATCCATTCTAGAGCTTTTCAGGCTTCTTGTGTCTGATCCACAATTTCTCACATGTTTACACAAATTCAAATTTGTTGATGTGATTATTATTAGACACAGACTCTACAGTATATAAAGTTCAGGTAAGTGATCTGATCATAATAGTCTTTAGAGATATAATAATCGTCAAGTCAAGTAATATGGATTTAAATCAACAATATTAACATAAACAAATAACTAGCTTGAAATGTTTTGGGATAATTTGTGGGATATATATATTTTTGTTACACTCACACTAAAATACATCTTTCACACTTTCTCACATATGTTCAAACAAATTCTCATTTGTGTTGTGATTTTTATTAGTCAAAGCCACAAAGGTCTATAAAGTTAAGGATAGTGATATGATTATAATTGTCTTTATGAGGTGCAGCAATGTTAGAGATAATATTATGGGTTTAAGTAAACACTAATAATTTAATCAAATAACTAGCTTGAAACTTTTTGTGATCATTTGTTGGATTATTGTTTTTTATTTAGACTCGGATAGTGTGTTGTGTCTTGTGTCCTGTTATTGTGTCACATTGAATGAGGAGTTTTTGTACAGGGATGTTGTTTATTCGTCTCACTGTGGTTCACGAGCGCAGTAATACACAGCTGTGTCTTCAGTCTGCATGTTCTGTCCTGTTAATGTCACTGTGCTGCTGGACGTGTCTCTGGATACCTGAAACCTGCTTTTCAGTTTCGCACTGTAGTAAGTGTTACCATCACCACATATACATCCGATCCATTCCAGAGTTTTTCCTGCAGGTTGTCGTATCCAGTGTGTACAGTAGCTGTTATCAGTTAATGAATATCCAGACACTTTACAGGTCAGAGTCAGTGACTGACCAGGAGTTAATACTGTGGATCCGGTCTGGATCAGCTCAACACTGTGAACACCTGTTAAAGAAAAGTTATTTTAATGATGTAAAAGCAAAAAGTTTTAAGGAACCAAAACTGTATTACATGTCAAATGTAAAAACACTTACAGTGTACTGCTGCCAGCAGCAGCAGCAGTAGGGATGTAGAGATCATGGTGTGTGTTGGAGCAGAAGAAGTAAAAGCTCTTGGTCTTTGTTGCTTAAATATATAACAGAGAAGGACATTTGCATAGAGACACTCCTTATCTTAGGGTCAAAATGGGATGGATTCTTATATACATAAATATAAATGAGAAAACTTCCTCATCTTTTAAACATGTCTGTATTTTTTAGAGATATCTATCACTGCAGCTTGAGTTCATGTTTGAACCAATAAGAAGCTTAAGGCAGGTGTTATTGAGTAAATTTATACACTTTCAGGTGTTTTCAGGTGAATTTATAATAAGAAAACACAGCAAACTTTATTTCTATTCATTTATCATTCTGTTTAATTTAGAACCTTACATTATAACAGCATTATAAAATACATCGTGTCATGTTACTGAGAAACCTCACAACCACAGGAGGATGTAGTTACATAAATTATAGTGTTTTTATTTGTCCAACCTGTGTTTAACAACCCAAATAACTAATCACACATTATGGAAAGAGTGAAAAAGAAGAGAAAATGTAGATATTTGTCTGATAATGACTGATACTGAATGAGTCTCATACAGAATGCAGTTTGTGGATTCACTTTTTTTCACTTTATTTGTTGAGCTCTGCTGCCTCCTTCAGTTGTTTCAGTTATTGAAACTCAGACTATGAGAACAGACTGTGTGTTAAACACAACACACTGCTGGAAACATGCTGTATTATTCCTGAATCCACTCATTAAACACTGATTCCAACTGCTGGTTAAAATCCTGTAAAAATGAAGGGATTAATAATGGTTCAGAATGAAGACTCTTTCAATAATGTTATAATAATTCTTTTTTATTTAAAAATGACTTTGTGTGACTGTATTTTAAAATGCTGCAAACGATTCTGACTTCATTCCAGTGGAAGAAAGTGAAAGTGTTACTGAGATGATTTATTAGTTACACTGAGAGGATGTCTGTAACATGTCTCATAAGGTTTTTGTAAGAGGAATCCACTATTCTGTCTCACTGTGTGTAACGAGCGCAGTAATACACAGCTGTGTCTTCAGTCTGCATGTTCTGTCCTCCAATTGTTATTGTGTTAGTAGAAGTGTCTCTGGAGATGCTGAACTTATTTTTCAGTTTCTCACTGTAAGCTGTACTCCCACCAGTATAGATGTATCCAATCCACTCCAGAGCTTTTCCTGCAGGTTGTCGAATCCAAGCTGTACCATAGCCCGTAACTGAATATGAAACCTTGCACTGGATGGAGAGACTCTGGCCTGGCTGGACTGTCATGGAAGCAGGCTGAGTCAGTTCCTCACCATGCACATCTGTGGAGGAAAACACATGGTGATATCTCACACAATATATGCTGCACCTTTATTCTTCATCTAGTAAATGAATGAATTTGATAAAGCACTCACAAGAAGCAGCTGCCAGCAGGAGCAGTAGAGATGTAGAGAACATGGTGTGTGTTGTTTGGACTGGAGTCTTCTCTGTTCTCCAAAGTTTAACAGACACCATCACATCATATAAATAGAGTGAGATCCAGCTCTGACACTTGGATTTGTTTATCTGCTGATGATGGGAGGAGAATGTATCTGAAATGTATTTAAAGGAGGATGTGTGGGTTTATGAACTCAACTTGTTCCCTTTGGAGTTGTGAACATGTTTTCTCACAATATTCATGCTATATTTGATCTAATATTGTGATTTACAGCATTTACTGCCACCATGAACATAAAGAATGACTGGAGTTTTTCTTACAAATGATAAGTACTGTAGTTCCTGCTAATAAGCGTGTTATACAAGAATCTTTATTCTTGTGGAAGCAGTGAGGGTTTACTTATTTTTTCACACATGGCTCCATATTAGTTTCATTTATGTTAAATAAATAAGGACATGATGTTATATATCATGTGTTCTTGTTCATCTGAGGTTTTATTACCTCATTTGTAGACCTGCTGAAGACCTGTTAATTTTTATTATGTCTTGATAGTTAAACCCAAAATTCAAGAGGGTGCACTTTTGTATTCACATGACTGCAAATATGTTGAGAAGTGAATTAATAATCTTTCAACAGTGTAAATGTCCAGACAATGTTCAGAAAAGTCCAATAAACGTTATCAAGTGGTAACATGTAAGTCAAAGACACTGTAAACATTTTATTTCTTTCACCTCAATGAATCTGTAAATGTGGGGTTTGTCATGTGTCTATAGTAAGTCTGTGTTTATGTACTGATGTCTAAGGGGAAGTATCACTGTGTGTCACGGGCGCAGTAATAAACTGCAGTGTCTTCTGTCCTCATGCTGTTCATCGATGGTGAAGCGGCCCTGAACAGTACTGGAGTAATATATGTTACTACTGTAGATGCTTGCAACAAATTCCAGTCCTTTCCCAGGTGCCTGTCTATTCCAAGCCATCCGGTAGCTACTAATGTCTAATCCAGAGGCTGTGCAGGTCAGTTTATGAGACTGATCAGGTTTGATGGTCACTGGATCAGACTCGATCAGTGTCTGACTGCAGGAATCTGAAATCGAAGAATAGTCAAAGGTAGGAATTAACATTAAAAATGAATGAATGAAAAAATATTTTAATTATGTAATAAATAATACTAACATTGAATGAAGATTGCTAGAGTAAAGTAACACAAAACTCTGCCTAGTCCCATCTCAAAGAATTAAAATGATTCCTGCTGCTGTAAATGAACACAAACTGCTGCTATGTTGTTGGGCTGAATGTTTCAGCATAAATGGTTCAAACACAGGATTTGGTTTGCATGACACACCCACTAGAGATATAAAAAACATCCACAGAGGAACAGACGAGAGGAGAAAAAGCTTCCTGTAAAACTCCGGGTGTGTTTCATGCTGTCAGCTTCATCACTGCTCTTTACTCATTAGATCTCATGTCTTTTTAGTCCATCACTGTGGATCACTGGAACATCCAGAAGAACATAAAGTTTTCTGATCACTGATTATCACTGAACAACACAAACGTGTCCAGTCTTTCATGAGGTTGTCATTTTTTAGCTAATCCTGGTTTTCTGATGATCCATTAATAAAAATCATTTGATGAGATGATAAAACACTTTGTGTTTCTTTTTCATTTAATATGTACATTACCAGAAATTCATGATCAAATTATACACTGTTCATATTTCACATTTAATTGCATGGGATTCTTATTAATTATCAGATATAGATTGAGGAGTTTTTGGATGGTTTTTGTTCATTCGGGATGAAGAGTTAAAGCCTGAGTGCTGAGTGTGAATGGATGTTGTTCTTTATAATAAATGTCTTTTGCAGACACATTTCATTTCAACTGGTTAAAAAAGAGACTATTATTCCTAAGTAAATTTTTATTTATTTATTTTATTAATGCCAGTGTTGGTGTCTATGCTGAAATATTTGTAATATGGGGATTAGTTACTCAGTAAAATGTAGTTGTTATTTAATTAAAGAAGTGAATTGTGATGAGGTTTTTGTGCAGCACTGCAGCTTGTCGTGTCACTGTGTGGATGACGAGCGCAGTAATACACAGCTGTGTCTTCAGTCTGCATGTTCTGTCCCCGTAAGGTCACAGAGTTACTGGAAGTGTCTCGAGAGACCACAAACTTGTCTTTAAGTGAATCTTTCTTATAAATATCTCCATCATAAAAAATGGTGTTGATCCATTCTAAAGCTTTTCCTGCAGGTTGTCGAATCCAAGCTGTTCCATAGTGGCTGCTCCTATCAGTGATAGAAGCTCCAGACACTTTACAGGTGATGGTTAAAGTCTCTCCTGGCTTTATAAGCAGTGAGTCTGGCTGGATGAGCTCAGTAGCACAGAACACATCTGTAAAAAGAGAAAAAGAAAAGGTGGACATGTCGAACTGAAAGGATCAGATGAAATAATAAAGCTTCAATCGAAACACTCACAGGGGGCGAGAGCCAGCAGCAGCAGTGGAGCTGAAGCAAACATGTTTGTGTTGAAGGAAGACTAATGAGAAGTGTTTCCTCTCTAGATCAGAACGCTGCTATTATTACAAGAGGAGATGCAGATTTGCATAAACATTACAGAGAGGCTGTGTTGAGTGCAGCTCTGCAGCTGTTAATCACACTCACACCCCGTTTCATCTCCATATCAATTTAATGTGGAAAATAATTCAGCTGTTTGTTATTATTAATAATGATATGAACGTGTTGTGATGTAATTAACGCTTCCTGTGATGGTCAGATTTAAAACTGATCTATTTCCAGTTCCCTCAAATTAATCTGTATCTCTACCATAATCCATGAAAATGATAATAATTAGATAAACGATCCTTTATGTTGTTATCAGTCATGTGTAGGCTGCACTCTAGAGAATTACATTAACACAGAAATGATTCTCATGTCTGCAAATTTCCTGCTTTCTGTTATGAGAAGGTGAATATGAACATGGCTGAAGCTGTTAAAGCCAAACTTACAGTACAGAGGTACAGTTAGACTACGGAGTTCACATATCCAACCCATTCCAGAGCTTTCCCTGGTTTCTGTCTGATCCAGTGCATGTTGTACTCAGTCATATCAGAGCCGTGTATCTTACAGGAGATCTTCACAGTTAAAGTTGAGATATTTAATTCATAAAGTTACTGCTACAAACCTGAAGATAATTATTTTCTAATAATCAATGGCACTGATTACTGTGATAACTTTTCCTCTTATACAGCAGCAGTCTGTGAACGGTGACAATTTATTTATTAATTAAAGAAGAATATGGTGAACTTGTTTTATGTTTATAGTTACAGTTAATTTTATGGAACTTTTGTGAAATGTATGTATTCAATAATCACTAATTAAAGTCAGACATTTTCTGTAAATGTTATTTATTTCCTTTTTGGTTCCTCTGTAAATATATGACTATAAGAGACAGTCTCAGTGTTCATTGTGTCACAGAAATACAAAGAAATTGTGGAGTGTCTAGACCTGACTGAGGATATGACAATATGTTGTACTTTAAAGAAACCTACAATGTTACAGTATATTTGTTGAACTGTAGCGTCACCTGCAGATCTTGTGAAAGTGCCCTTTATATTGAAAGCACTTTTCTCTTTGTCCACATCTGGAGGAGGATTTTGTACAGCTGATTAACATGTTTGTACCACTGTGGTTTCTAGCACAGTAATAAACAGCAGAATCCTGGGCACTCAAACCAGTCAGCTGCAGATACACCATGTTTTTGGAGTTGTCTCTGGTAATTTCCAAACGTCCCTCAATGTCTTTGGCGTATATTGTTTTACTGGCATCGTACCAGATAACCCCAATCCATTCTAGAGCTTTTCCAGCTTTTTGTCTGATCCAGTGCATGCCATAGCCACCAAAGTTAAACCCAGATCCTTTACAGGAAAGACTCAGAGTTTCTCCAGGTTTTTTCACCACTGAACCAGTGGGAATAGACTCAAGACTCTGACACTGAATACCTGATACAGAAAAAAGAAAACATTAAAGTAAGTAAAATAAAAAAAAATAATGTCTAATATATTTGGGATTCTGCATGAGAACTCACCTATGAAGCTGATTACAAGCAGGAATAAGGAGAGTGGGATCTTCATGGTGAGTGTTGATGAGACTCGATCTCTCCACTCAGCTCAGCTGCACATAAATACTGCATGGACACACAGCAGTCTGGATTTGCATCATGACGTCATGATAGAAAACATGTGGGGGTTATGATGATGTAACAGAGAGGAATAGCGACTAATCCTTCAACCTACATTATCATAAGTTCGTGTTAGTGATATGATTATTACAGTGTTTATCATGTGCAGTAACATTAATAATTTTGTATTATGGTTTAAAGTCTATATTACAATTATTTTAAAAAAATAACTAACTTTAATCTCTTTGTTCTCATTTGTGGATTATTCATTTATTAGTTTACTTATTTATTTTGCATTTTATAAGATTTGAATAGATCAGTGTTGTGTCTTGTGTCCTGTTATTGTGAACTCTGTCACATTTGCTAGTGATCAATCAATCACTTGCATTACATTAGCAACACCTGGGTGCTACTTACCCTCTTAATTCCTGTGGAAGCAGTGAGGGTGTACTTAGTTTTTCACATGTTTTACACATACTTCTTCATATTAGATGCATTTATGTTAAATAAATAATGACATGTTTTTATACTGTATGTCATGTGTTCTTGTTCATCTGAGGTTTTATTAACTAATTTGAAGACCTGCTAAAGACTGGTTGAATAACAGCGCTGGAGTAATATATGGTACTACTGTAGATGCTTGCAACAAATTCCAGTCCTTTTCCAGGTGCCTGTCGAAAGGTAAATCCAGATGCTGTGCAGGTCAGTTTATGAGACTGATCAGGTTTGATGGTCACTGCATCAGACTCGATCAGTGTCTGACTGCAGGAATCTGAAATAGAATATTCAAAGGTAGAAATTAACATTAAAAATAGAACAAAACTAAATATTTTTAAATGATGTAATAAATCATACTAACATTGAATGTAGATTGTTAGAGTAAAGTAACACAAAACTCTGCCTAGTCCCATCTCAAAGAATTAAAATGATTCCTGCTGCTGTAAATGAACACAAACTGCTGCTATGTTGTTGGGCTGAATGTTTCAGCATAAATGGTTCAAACACAGGATTTGGTTTGCATGACACACCCACTAGAGATATAAAAACATCCACAGAGGAACAGATGAGAAATCTATTTCTGTAAGTGTCACATTGTCAGGTCACTAACTGTTCTGTTTGTAGTATAAGTTAACGCTCCCTAACACTACTGCTTGGGTTTGAATTAGAATTTTTCTTGCACTGAGATTTACATAAATACATGAACTTTTCTGATCAGCATTTGTATTTAAATCAAATATAAAACCACAAAAAGTGAGTATAACTTTAGAATTTCTAAAATACACAGAATATTGTAGTTAAATATGAATCACTTTTACAGAATCCCAAAAATCATTAATCTGTCCGGTGAGTTAAATGAAGCTGGAGAACGATTAGTGTTTAAAAAAGAGACGCTGAATGTGTTCAAATAGACTGAGAAGATTTTCTTTACAAAGACAGAATTCTAATTATATTAATTGCTTAAATTCTATGTTGGAATAAAGGTTTTGTTCAAAAAAGATAAAATCTGACTTTATGCGGACATTATGTCATTTTAACAAAAAAAAAAAAACAATAGACTTAGCTAACACTAAATATAAAACCTCTATGGAATGAATTAATAACTAGTTATAACATTTAACAGTAAACTATGATATACAATAATCAGTGGCATTTGGACCCCTTAATGAACGCAAAGAAAAAACTCTCAGGAATTGAAATGTTATATTTTATTGTTATCTCAGATTTCCAATGACTTCCAGTCCCAACAAACTCCTGATTCTAATACCTATAATTTAGACATGATGTACACTAAAATGTTTAAGGTAAAAAAAGTAGTCTATCTGTTACAGTAACTACTTTAGGACATGTCAGTAGCTGTATCCTGCAGCCCCTTCACCATTACACCAAATGAGGAATAGTACTATTTTGCATGAGGTTAAATTATGTAAACTCTGTCCCTGACTATACATCAATAAAGCTGGGTGACTAGAGAGCAGCTCCCACCAGTACAGCCTCAACTGTAACCATGCTGCTTGTATATCTCCTGGTGTTGGACATATCTACGTCCTGTAAGTTTGTTTAACTTGAAGGGCTCCAGTACTCAGTTTGGTGGTCCTGGAGATGCTGCTCCCGATCCCTACTGACTGAGTTCTCCCAGTCAGAAAGTTCAGGATCCAGTTGCAGAAAGAGGTGTTCAGTTCCAGCAGGCTCAGCTTCTCGGCTATGAGACTCAGCTTGCCGTTATGTTGTTTTGCACCTCAAATGGAGCAAAAAAGTCAATCAGCGCATCTGGTAGGGAGGCATCACTATCACAGGCAGGTGAAACTGTCTTGTAGTTCGTGATTGCCTGTATGCCCTGCCACATGCGCCGGGTGTCTCCGCTGTCCTGGAAGTGGCTGTGGATTGTCTGGGCATGTGCATGCTTTGCTTCCCTGATAGCTCAGGACAGTTTGGCCCAAAGAACAGTAATTGCCCCTGTTCTGAAAGATAGGTCTCTAGTCTTCAGCAGCGAACATACTTTAGCAGTCATCCACGGCTTCTGTTTTAAGCGTGTGGTGATGCTCTCGGAGACAGTCACGTCATCAATACACTTGCCGATGTAGCTGGTCACTGATGCCGTGTACTCCTTCAAGTTGATGGAGTCACCGTTGGTTGCAGCCTCCCTGAAGATGTTCCAGTCAGTGCACTCAAAGCAGTCCTGAAGAGCAGAGGTGGCTCCTGCTGGCCAGGTTTTCACCTGCTTTAGAGCAGATTGCTAACAGCCCCATAGCGTTTACATAGTGCCTCTTTAAGATTAGCACTGGGGGGAATGTACACTCTGACAACAAAAACCGCTGTGAAGTCCCGTGGTAAATAAAATGGCCTGCATCTAACAGTCACAAACTCCACTAGCGATGAGCAGTAACTAGAATCTAACACATACTTCTTGCACCATTCCATCTTGATGTAAACATACACACCTCCACTGCGAGACTTATCGTAAAGAGCTGCATTTCTGTCAGCTCGAAATGAGGTGAGCCCGTCTAGCTGAATGGCAGTGTCCATGACTCTGTCGCTGAGCTACGTCTCTGTGAAAACAAAGACACAGCAGTTTCTAAACACTTGCTGTGTAGTGCGTTCGAGTCAGATGTAGTCTAGTTTATTGTCCAGGGAGCAAACATTGGAAAATAGAATGGACGGGAAAGACGGCCGGCTGAGGTTTGTTTTTAGCCTAGCACCGACACCCGCTCACTTACCATGCTTCCGCTTCCTCGAGCACCACTTTAGCTTTCCCCTCACCTGATCTCCAAAATCAGGTGACGCCGAGGACCGGAGGCCTGGTCTCCGCAGCAAGCCGAGGTCGCAAAGCCTATCCAGCACATCAGTGTGCAGGTTAGTTATTGCATGATTTCTGTATTTTATTCACTTCTGGCAGTTGTATACAAGAACACCGCTGTCTCTGATGTCCATGTACTAGTAATAGTCGGGCTTAAAAGACGTAAATAAAAACCTAAAAAACAGCATGAAAGGAAAACTTTTATACTGAGTGGAGCTTATTTCAAAGACAAGGAATACTTGCATTTATTCAGAAATGAATTCAACATCAGTGACAATGTCCAGAACAGTCCAGTAAAAGTGAGCAAGTGGTAACATGTAAAAGTCACTGTAAAATTTCTAGTCCTTTCACCTCCATAAATCTGAAAATGTGTGTTTGTCATGTGACTGCAGTAAGTTTCAGTGTTTTTGTACTGATGTCTAAGAGGAAGTATCACTGCGTGACGGGCGCAATAATAAACTGCAGTGTCTTCTGTCCTCATGCTGTTCATCTGCAGATACACCTGCTTCTTATGGTTGTCTCTGGAGATTGTGAAGCGGCCCTTAACAGTGCTGGAGTAATATATCTCATTACTTTCCCAGGAGATATATGCAACCCATTCCAGTCCTTTTCCAGGCGCCTGTCTGATCCAAACCATACCATAGTAAAGAATGTCTAATCCAGACGATGTGCAGGTCAGTTTATGAGACTGATCAGGTTTGATGATCACTGATTCAGACTCGATCAGTGTCTGACTGCAGGAATCTGAAATAGAGGAATATTTAAAGGTAGGAATTAACATTAAAAATTACTTTAAAATATTTTTTAAATTATGTAATAAATAATACTAACATTGAATGAAGATTGCTAGAGTAAAGTAACACAAAACTCTGCCTTGTCCCATCTCAAAGAATTAAAATGGTTCCTGCTGCTGTAAATGAACACAAACTGCTGCTATGTTGTTGGGCTGAATGTTTCAGCATAAATGGTTCAAACACAGGATTTGGTTTGCATGACACACCCACTAGAGATATAAAAACATCATGTGTTTCAGACAAAACATTGCTGTGTTGAGTGCAGCTCTGCAGCTGTTAATCACACTCACACCCCGTTTCATCTCCATATCAATTTAATGTGGAAAATAATTCAGCTGTTTGTTATTATTAATAATGATATGAATGTGTTGTGATGTAATTAATGCTTTCCTGAACTACATTCTGGTATAGGCTGAAACCCTCTAGAGGCTTTATCTGACGAATCCAGAGAGAAAGAGCTGAGAAGATTCTAGATCAGGTGTTTTTAAATCCTAAAGAAGATTTATGATCTCTAGTGAGCAGAAGCTTTTTTAATCAAAAGTCTAAAATAATCTGCTTCAAGAAATGGAATCAGGAGTGAAGCAGGTGACTCGTCTTCTCTAAATTGCCCCTCGGTGTGAATGAGTGTGTGAACGTGTAACATGACCAGAATGTACGCTCAGTGTTCCTGGGATGGACTCTGGAGCCTGCACTCTGACCCAATAAAACACTTCCTAATGATGACCAAGTGACTGAATACATTACCCTGATTATTGTCTCGTGATACTGAATGATTATATGATTAGTTACAGTATATATATCCTTACACCTCTAATTCCAGTAGTTTTGTTCTCTATTAATAAGAGCACAGACATGTGTTCTCTTCTGGACTCCTGAACACATAAAACCTGCAGACGCAGACGGGGAAAATTAGCTGCAGTTTATTTACAGAGTCATTTAAAGAACCGGAATATGAACATGTCTGAATCTGAACTTCGGGTGAGCAAGAGGATGTTTTTGTATTATAACAGGGTGAATTTGCATAAACACACTTCAGCTGTTAGATTTCATAGTTTCATGAATCCTTCTTGAAAACAAGCAGCTGCTGCCCCCTACAGGTGATTTTTAATTCCAGGAGTTTGTAGTAGTGATGCTGCAGTAAACATCTACATTTCAGTTTGATCTCTCGTCAGATTCTGTGCTGCTGAACAGACTCTGTGTTTCTAAATTCAGGAAATGAACCATCGACCTGTAGTGTTCCTGCAGCTGGCATCACAATCAGGAGGAATAAAAGCATGAATAGTACAGTATATAGTCCCAACTAGTCATCACAATCATTGATTTACCTCCATTCAAATACAGAAATACACCATAATGTACATGTGATGCATAATGTGGATTATTATTATAAATATTAACAACTGCTAGAAGAGATTGTTATAAAGAGGAAGACCTGAGTGCTGAGTGTGAATAGATGATGTTGTTTATAATAAAGGTCTCTGGGGTGCAGCTTCCTGCTGAGGGAATATTTACAGCTCATGAGGACGTGCTTGTGTAAGTTTTTGTACAGCTCTGGAGCCTGTTGTGTCAGTGTGACTCTCGTGCACAGTAATAAACTGCCGTGTCTTCAGCTTTCAGACTCTTCACTTCTAGGTACAGCAAGTTTTTATTGGTGTCTTTACTGATGGAGAACTGGCCCTGTAGAGACTGAGCGAATGCAGTGCCAGTGCCACCATCAATGCGCCCGATCCACTCCAGTCCTTGTCCTGGTTTCTGACGGATCCAGTGCATCCAGTAGCTGCCCATTGAGAATCCGGAGACAGTACAGGACAGAGTGACCGACTCTCCAGGTCTCTTCACCACAGAATCAGAGGAGGTCAGGGACTGTCCATAAGAATCTGGAAGAGAAGAATAGAACTCAGTAATGTTCTCTTATACTGATTATACTGCTAATAATCTTCACATAAAAAACATAAACTTACATGAAATGAGTAGCAATAAAATACACTGTCCTAAAATAATCCTTCTCTGATTTTTGCTTCACCCAGGTTTAAAGTGTATGGGAGTGTTATCTCTCACAGAGCTCACTGGAAACTAGAGCAGCCAAGAACATGCTGTTTATACACCACTCTATTTGAATAGGGAGCGTCCATGACCACTATGGAGGTGTTCAACCCACAACCACACGCTGCTCACTGGATAGATGAGTGGATGATAAGGTACTATGTAAATCTCTACAACAGAATGTTTCTCTATCAGAAAGGGAACCAAATGGAATCATTTTTAGAAGACACCTCACTCATCTAAGGAACACATTAGGAAACCTAAATGTAGGAATGGTTACGTGGTGATGGTTTATTTCACACAGACGGCTTTCTCCTGCTCCTGTATTGAGAAGGAGTAAAGCTCAGTGACAGAAAGTAAGGAATAAAACACTTGGGGAGGTTTTGTTACAGAAAAATAATCAACAATGAATCAAAGCAGAGTTTCTGTTATCATCACAACATGAAGTCTTTTATTCATCACCAATTACAATTTTTCCATTAATTTATTATTTATTTATTAATCTTGTGTTAGGGCCAGAAAAACATGTTATTTCCTGTTATCTTGTTCATTATTACAGCTAGAAACAGTCCTTCCCTCAACACGTCCTGAAACTGCATAAAAAGTACAAACTTTTCTGTCCTGAAGACTTTCTCGTGCTGTAAATAAAGTCACAGCTTTAACCCTGATCTCGCTCTGACACTGGAGACTCCTTCCAACAACACAAAATAAACATTCTCTTTACAGAAATCTTCATCATATCAAACACTGCAGATAGTTTATCTTCTAATTAAATGTTCTCAAATAATTTATAATTCAACATTTTCCTAAATGTTTGAGAAGTTTTTAAATGATGTATAAAGTGTTTGGAATGTAGGGATTAGTAACTCAGTAAAATTTAGTTATTATTTAATTAAAGAAGTGAATTGTGATGCAGTGTTTTTGTGCAGCACTGCAGCTTGTTGTGTCACTGTGTGTTATACGAGCGCAGTAATACACAGCTGTGTCTTCAGTCTGCATGTTCTGTCCTCTCAGTGTCACCGTGCTGCTGGAGGCATCTTTAGAAATACTGAACTTGCTTTTTAGAGACTCTTTATTATCTATAACTCCACCCCCCCAAATGTGGTTTATCCATTCCAGAGTTTTCCCTGCAGGTTGTCGAATCCAAGCTGTGCCGTAGCTGTTATCAGTAACTGAGTAACCGGATACTTTACAGCTGAGGATTAAAGAATCTCCAGGCTTTAACATCACTGAGGTGTCCTGAGTGAGCTCTACTGCACATTCCACATCTGAAAAAAAGACATGTCACAATTCCAGTCAAAAATCTATGTACAGTAGGTTATAACTGCAGGAATTTACTAGCAGCTCTGAGATCATTAGTGAAGTGAAACTCACAGGATGAAGCTGCCAGCAGCAGCAGAACTGGAAGGAACATCGTATAACTAAAAGCAGTGCTAAACTCTCCAGAGCCCACAGTGACCGTGGCTGATATTTCTCTATATGTAGCTGTAAGGGGAACATTTTACATATTCATTTGCATATTGTTATGCTGATCTTCTACAGGTGTCAATAATCACAGTGAAAAATGTTTCCTGGTGTTTAAATTAGTTTGTATTTATTTTACACTGAATCTGTAAGTTACATTTAGTATGTAAATGACTTTCATCCTCTGATTTTAAACTGTTTCCATAGTTCTCACTCTGTCTCTGTTTGTAGTATTTGTTAACGCTCCCTACCACTTCTGCTGCTTTGGCTTGATTTTTTCTTACACTGTGATACACATAAAAGCATAAATATAAAAGTGAGTCAAACTATTACAGTGTGTATTGGGACTGTGATGTCTACTAGTTTATTGGTTTGAGGAACAGTCAGAACCACATTCACACAGCATGCTGACAGAGCTGTTATTTCTACCTGTAGCTTTTTCAAGTGTTTCCAGGATCATAGAAACAGGGTTTATGTATATTTTCATTCCTGATAATTAGTTTAGGCCACATCTACTTTAGGGTTATCCAGGTACATTTATAGATAATTGGAGCAGTAAATAGATATAAACTGTGTTCAACTGTGTTACAATTATAAGTTAAGCAACTTCAGTTAGTTCAGTTACAATGTGTGTCTGGTTTTAGTACAGCTGCTTCCTCAGCTTCAGTCACTGTGGCTTGTCGGGTGCAGTAATAAACCGCAGTGTCCTCTGTCCTCATACTCTTGGCCTCTAAGTACTGTGTGCTTGCTGAGACGTCTTCTGTAAAGGTGAGCTGGTTCTTCACAGACTCTGCATATGTTGCATCATTATTGCCTGTATACATCCAGCCAAGCCATTCCAGAGCTTTCCCTGGTTTCTGTCTGATCCAGTGTATGCTGTAGCTTGTCATTGAATATCCATGTATCTTACAGGAGATCTTCACAGTTTCTCCAGGTCTCTTTACCACAGCAGGAGACTGGTCCAGTCTGATCTCATCACTGCTGACACCTAGCAGATAAAACATAACAAAGATCATCAACACAGTCAAGATATTCTGAGGGAAGAAATAAACAGTACAGAAGTCTCAGGTACCTTTGGTTAACATCATAACAAAGATGTAGTACTGAGTGACCTTCAGCCCCATCATCATGCTCTTTGATTCAGTCGTATGACACAAACTTCAAACTGCAAGAGGCTGTTTTTAATAACAGGGTGAATTTGCATAAACCCACTTCAGCTGTTAGGTTTCATCGTTTCATGAATCCTTCTCAAAAACAAGCAGCTGCTGCCCCCTACAGGTGCATATGCAAAATATAATGTTCTTGCTGAAAAAAAAAAAAGTTGGTAGGAATTCCTAAACTGAACATTTTTATCAGAAAGGTTTAAAAGAGAGAAAACACTCAGATACAGTATCAGCAGTAACATAGTAAATCATTTAAATTTGGATTTCTAATCAGTTAATTAGGAAATCAATATTAGTCTCAATGATTATGGCACTGAGCTCTTTTTCTGGCTTTGTTTATCTACTTCCATACTGTAGTTCTCAATCTGTCAATTCAATTTAATTCATTTGTATAACACATTTAACAATAGATCTTGTCTCAATGCAGCTTTTATAGAAAAATAAAATAGTTTAAAATTGAGATTACTATTTATCTCTAATGTTTATCCTTAATGAGCAAGTCTGAGGCAACAAGTCAAGAACATTTTTTAAGGTGATATGAGGAAAGAAACCTTGAGTCAGGAAACAAGGGTGTCTTCAAGGATAAAAAGACCCATATGCAGGGATAACATTAAGGGGTTTATTAAGGGAAAAAATGGCAAAGGGCTAGAAACACTAGGGACAGATACAGATTCCTGCTGCTGTAAATGAACACAAACTGCTGCTATGTTGTTGGGCTGAATGTTTCAGCATAAATGGTTCAAACACAGGATTTGGTTTGCATGACACACCCACTAGAGATATAAAAACATCCACAAAGGAACAGACGAGAGGAGAAAAAGCTTCCTGTAAAACTCCGGGTGTGAACATTCTCCTCTACTTATTGCAGACAAATATATTTTTGACACTACCAACTGCTTAAGGTGAACACTTTCTAAAAAACACACTTACGAATTTGCAGTCTGTGAATATTATACTTCATAAATAATAAGTACATCACTTTCCGGTGTACATCAGATCAGCTCTCACATAGCAGCCCTTTTCTTATGCTTGTAAAGTAATAGTGATGATACTGAGAGCTTACACATTACAGAGGACACACAAAGAATTCAACATTATGAATTCCAGTAAAAAGAGTGAAATGGTGAAAGGAATCACTATATACAGATTTATCATTTCCTACAATTATGTAAAAATCAATCCCACTGGACAAGGAACAATGATTCACTGGACTGCAGGAAAGTAATCTGGTCATTATCAATATAAATCATAATTCATTTATAATGTGATGTAGAGACGACATGGTTTATTAAGTAGATTTGAAAAGTACACATTTAACATGTAATTGTAGTTTAAAATTCATCACTACAGTCTCATCTAATCAACTGACAGACTGCTAGCTGGTGTTGTCGTCTCTCTTTTCTGAGAAACTTAGAAGGTGAAACATTGAAGAAAGTCACTGTTTCTGTCTCTAACTGTTTCTGTCTCTAACAGTCTTCTATACTGAATGTTTTTGTACAGCGTCTTCATTGATCTGTCTCACTGTGATTTAAGAGCACAGTGATAGACAGCTGTATCTTCTGTCTGAAAGTTTTGCCCATGTAAAATCACAGTGTTGCTGGATGTGTCTGGGGACGGATCTCTTTCTTTAGTAAATCGTTGCTGCCAGTATCACTGGAGCTACAGTACCAGCTGATCCATTTCAGCTCATGTCCTTTTTGTCATATCCAGTTAGTACTGTCTAGTGGGTGAGTTTCCAATAATCTTACAGGGGACTGAAAATTGTTCTCCAGACTTAACCAGCATGACTTCAGGGTGAACCAGTTCAACAACAATCAAGCCATTATTCAGGTGCATTCTATCAACAGCAAAACATTAGTTACCATTTACTTACTATGTGGTTGATCAAATGGTGTGGATTATTCAGTCTGGCTTTTTAAGAATGGTGTCATTAGTGTTTATGACTTTATGAAAATCCCAGGAGAACATGTTCTTATATTTATGACACTGTCAGTCATTAAATTTTCAACTTGTTGTTTAGATCTTGTGAATAAAGAAAGAGCGACCATCACAGGCCTTAAAGCTTAAAGAAAAACATAATGTGCAATCATTTCAAATGTGTTTGAAGTTTAAATATACAGGATACAGATAAGGACCAAAGGTCGAGTAAACCTTCACTGTTGGTCTGTTAGTAAAATTGTAAAATTATATGTATTACAAATACAAAAAAGATGTAAAAACATTTCTCCATCTGTCTTTGTCTGTAATCGTATATTATTTCCTTTCATGAATATATGAAGCGTGATGAAAAATAAAAATGGATCTGTGTAGTGGTTGGGGAAATCTCATCAGACGCAGGTGGAGGAGAATTTTATTTCAGTGTACTTGGAGTTTTTGTACAGGGATGTTGTTTATTTGTCTCACTGTGGGGTAACGAGCGCAGTAATACACAGCTGTGTCTTCAGTCTGCATGTTCTGTCCTGTTAATGTCACTGTGCTGCTGGACGTGTCTCTGGAAACCTGAAAGCTGCTTTTCAGTTTCTCACTGTAGGCAGTGCCCCCACTACAACATATCCTTCCGATCCATTCCAGAGTTTTTCCTGCAGGTTGTCGTATCCAGTTTGTACAGTAGCTGCAATCAGTTACTGAATATCCAGACACTTTACAGGTCAGAGTCAGTGACTGACCAGGAGTTAATACTGTGGATCCGGTCTGGATCAGCTCAACACTGTGAACACCTGTTAAAGAAAAGTTATTTTAATGATGTAAAAGCAAAAAGCTTTAAGGAACCAAAACTGTATTACATGTCAAATGTAAAAACACTTACAGTGTACGGCTGCCAGCAGCAGCAGCAGTAGGGATGTAGAGATCATGGTGTGTGTTGGAGCAGAAGAAGTAAAAGCTCTTGGTCTTTGTTGCTTAAATCTATAACAGAGAAGGACATTTGCATAGAGACACTCCTTATCTTAGGGTCAAAATGGGATGGATTCTTATATAAATATAAATGAGAGAACTTCCTCATTTTTTTTAAACATGTCTGTATTTTTTAGAGATATCTATCACTGTATCTTGAGTTTATGTTTGAACCAATAAGAAGCTTAAGGAAGGTGTCAATGAGTAAGTTTATTCACTATCAGGTATTTTCAGGTGAATTTATAATAAGAAAACTTACAGATTTTTTTTATTTATCTACAAAAGGAAACTTTTTTTTCTATTAATTTATAATTTAATTTAATGTAGAACCTTACATTATAACAGCATTATAAAATATATCTTGTCATGTTACTGAGAAACCTCACAACCACAGGAGGATGTAGTTACATAAATTATAGTGTTTTTATTTGTCCAACCTGTGTTTAACAACCCAAATAACTAATCACACATTATGGAAAGAGTGAAAAAGAAGAGAAAAGTAGATATTTGTCTGATAATGACTGATACTGAATGAGTCTCATACAGAATGCAGTTTGTGGATTCACTTTTTTTCACTTTATTTGTTGAGCTCTGCTGCCTCCTTCAGTTGTTTCAGTTATTGAACCTCAGACTATGAGAACAGACTGTGTGTTAAACACAACACACTGCTGGAAACATGCTGTATTATTCCTGAATCCACTCATTAAACACTGATTCCAACTGCTGGTTAAAAATCCTGTAAAATGAAGGGATTAATAATGGTTCAGAATGAAGACTCTTTCAATAATGTTTTCTTTTTTATTTAAAAATGACTTTGTGTGACTGTGTTTTAAAATGCTGCAAACGATTCTGACTTCATTCCAGTGGAAGTAAGTGAAAGTGTGACTGAGATGATTTATTAGTTACACTGAGAGGATGTCTGTAACATGTCTCATAAGGTTTTTGTAAGAGGAATCCACTATTCTGTCTCACTGTGTGTAACGAGCGCAGTAATACACAGCTGTGTCTTCAGTCTGCATGTTCTGTCCTCCAATTGTTATTGTGTTAGTAGAAGTGTCTCTGGAGATGCTGAACTTATTTTTCAGTTTCTCACTGTAAGCTGTACCCCCACCAAATTCAGGAAGTGAACCATCGACCTGTAGAGTTCCTGCAGCTGCCATCACTAATCAAAAATGACTTTGTGTGACTATGTTTTAAAATGCTTTATCTTTTAAAGTGTGACTGAGATGATTTACTAGTTACACTGAGAGGATGTCTGTAACATGTCTCATAAGGTTTTTGTAAGAGAAATCCACTATCCAAGTCTGTAGTTTTCAGATTTATTCATACTAGACAATTAGCGTTAGTATTAAGTTGCATGTTATGTATCACTTCATCATGACTGCTACTGCATGTGCTTGAATATACAGAATTTTCAAGATTTTATTTAATTTATTTTTTCTTGTTGAAATTAGCAACCACAAATGTCTGCAATACAATGTTCACTCTTCAGTCAGGTCTTTGTCAAATGTTCATCATTGACATGACCAAATGCAGACTACTGTAAATGGTGCTCATCACAGCGTGACCTTGGTTTTTGTACAGCTGTATATGTAATCTGAATGACTGTGGCCCTCGGGCACAGTAATACACAGCTGTGTCCTCAGTCTGAAAGTTTTGCCCCTTTAAAAACACTGTGCTGCTGGAAACGTCTGCAGAGAAACTGATTTTGCTCTTGAGTGAGTCCTTTACAGAAGAGCTGCTGCCACACACATATCCGATATTTTCCAAAGTCTTGGATGGCGTTTGTCGAATCCAGTGTGGACAGTTGCTGGATATTGAGAACCCAGAGAATTTACAGGAGATGGTAAACACCTCTCCAGGTCGCACCACTATATTATCTGACTGAGTAAATTCAACCGAATCCACACCTGTAAAGAGCAACACAGAATCAAATGCTTTGTTTTACGATACAGTCAATTCTCTTTCATATCCATAAGAGATGCACAATGAAATAAAAAAGTTATTTTAGCGAGTGAAAACTGTACTTACATGACACAGCTGTCAGAAACAGCAGGAGACAGATGGAGCTCATGGTGATTTGATTAGCACCAGGTACGGCTACTGATCCAGAATCTCCACAGTTCAGAGAGCTTTTTATTACGTCTCTGTTCCTGACTTGATGAGAAAAAGAGAGAGGAGGGAGGAGACACAGACTTACTGTACATGCAAATTTCTCATATTGTGTTGTAATTGCAAGCACCATCCTCTTTCATTCACATTCACAGAAGAGGACTTGCAGTCTCTGCTCACTTTATTCAACAATTTGAAATTTTGCCTACTCCATACACACCTAACTGAAATGATATAGTATAAATTTATACAGTCTCCAACTTCTTACTATCAATTGGTATGATTTTCTCCTTATCTCTATAATATTTATAATTTCCTACAATTATGTAGAAGTCAATCCCACTGGACAAGGAACAATTACTCAGTGGACTGCAGGACAGTAATCTGGTCATGAACAATCTTAATCATAACTTAAGTATAATGTGATGTAGAGATGTCAGTGTATATTTTCTTGGTTTAAAAAGTATACATTTAAAAAATCTAATTGTAGTTTAAAATTTAGCACTACAATCTCATCAAACCAACTGACAGAAAGCTAGCTGATGTCATCTTCTTACACTTCTGAGAAACTTAGCAGGTGCTAATAATTTATTGTGTAAAGTAAAAACAAAACACATGAAATTGTGTAATTCTGCATCCTTTGGTTCTACTGTGACATGAAGTTACTGCTACAAAACTGAAGATAATTATTTTCCAATAATCAGTGGCACTGATTACTATGATCACTTTTCCTTTTATACAGCAGAAATCTGTGAACGGTGACAATTTATTTCTTAATTAAAGAAGAATATGGTGGATTTGTTTATAATTACAGTTCTTGTTGTGATAATTTTGTAAAATGCATCCTTTCAATTCACGTAGGCGATAAATTTTAGTGAATATTCAGTAAATGTTATTTATTTTCCTTGTTGTTTCTTTCAGGAAATTATGACAACTGTATAAGAGACAGTTCCAGTGTTCAATGTCTCACAGAAATACATAGAAATTGTGGAGTATCTAGATGTGACTGAGGATATGAGAACATGTTGTACTTTAATGAAACCTGCAATGTTACAGTATACAGTATTTGTTAAGCTGTAGCGCCACCTGCAGTTCTTGTGAAAATAACCTCTATATTGAATAAGCTTTTCTCTTTGACCACATCTGAGATTTTGGATGATTGATTAATGTTTGTACCACTGTGGTTTCTAGCACAGTAATAAACAGCTGAATCCTGGGCACTCAAACCGTCCAGCTGCAGATACACCATGTTTTTGGAGTTGTCACTGGTAATTTCCAAACGTCCCTCAATGTCTTTGGCGTATATTGTTTTACTGGCATTAGTCCAGATAGCCCCAATCCATTCTAGAGCTTTTTCAGCTTGTTGTCTGATCCAGTTGTCTGATCCACACTTGCTCAGACATTTTTACACAAATTCTAATTTGTTCGTGTGATTATTATTAGACAAAGACACTACAGTTGTGATTATAATAGTCTCGATTCAGATTTTTGCCTATCCTCTGATACTAGTGTTTTTGCCTATCCTGATCTCTGCCCGTCTGTGTTTGCTCAATAAAATCGCTGCAAATGGATCCCCAGCCGTATGCCTCCTCATTACACTTACATTATAACAGCATTATAAAATACATCTAGTCATGTCACGAAAACCTCATGTCATGAGAAACCTCTTAACCACAGGAGGATGTAGTTACATAAATTATAGTGTTTTTATTTGTCCAACCTGTGTTTAACAACCCAAATAACTAATCACACATTATGGAAAGAGTGAAAAAGAAGAGAAAATGTAGATATTTGTCTGCTAATGACTGATACTGAATGAGTCTCATACAGAATGCAGTTTGTGGATTCACTTTTTTTCACTTTATTTGTTGAGCTCTGCTGCCTCCTTCAGTTGTTTCAGTTATTGAAGCTCAGACTATGAGAACAGACTGTGTGTTAAACACAACACACTGCTGGAAACATGCTGTATTATTCCTGAATCCACTCACTAATGCACTCACAAGAAGCAGCTGCCAGCAGGAGCAGTAGAGATGTAGAGAACATGGTGTGTGCTGTTTGGACTGGAGTCTTCTCTGTTCTCCAAAGTTTAACAGACACCATCACATCATATATATAGAGTGAGATCCAGAATTTTTGCAGAATCCCAATAATCAAATGTCTGTCCGGTGAGTTAAATGAAGCTGGAGGACGATTAGAATGTTTAAAGTGATAGTTTCTTCACAAATACTGACATCTAGAGGCACATAAAGAATTATAATTATAATAATAGCTTAAATTGTGTGTTACACCGACATCCACTTCAGCAAGCTGCACAAACACTTTGGAATAGATTGGTGTTGTATTAATGATGGCTTAACTGTGTATTCACTTGTGTTCGGGACAAGAATTTATTTTAATATTGAGACAAAGATGAAACCATATGTAGATATCTTTGAACTACAGAAGTGTCTTAGCTCTGCTAGCTCATATATACCAGACCCCTCTGGGAACATGTGTACTGCAGGGAGAGGAAGATGACAAGGGATGTTTTTGTACAGGGCTTCAGTGAGTTTGTAGTGTTGTGTCTCTGGCACAGTAATACACAGCCGTGTCCTCGACCTGAAAGTTTTGTCCTCTTAAATAAACTGTGCTGATGGATTTGTCCTGGCTGAGACTGATCTTGCTCTTCATCGTGTCTTTGAGATTAGTGCTACCACCATCACACAGATATCCGAGCCATTCCAGTGCTTTTCCAGCAGGTTGCCGTATCCAGTTAATACAATAACTCGACACTGAGATCTTACAAGAGATGGAGAACGACTCTCCAGGCTTCACCAGCACAGAGTCTGTCTGAGTGAGCTCCACACCTCCAACACCACCTGTGAATAAGAGCGACAGAACATCATCAACAGTCATCAAGTCATTTTCACGAAACGGGAATTAAATCTAAATTCATTCAGCCGACACGGAGACGTACAGAATGCAGCTGAAAGCAGCAGCAACACTGATAATGACAGCATTGTTGTTGATATAAAAGTGAAGTAAAGTAAAATGCTCAGCTGTTGTCCTCCTCCTCGCTACACACACACTCACACACACACACACACTCACACAGACCTCCTTAATGTAAGAGACACAAGTGGAGGATTTGCATGAAAAACATCATCATGATCTTGAAGTCTCAGGTTTACTCATTTATACATTAACGTTCTTCCTCTTAGAAGAATTGGTCTTAGAGTGAAATGAACAAAACACTAACATTAACTGAACTAAACATGTTCGATCAACAAGCATCTAAAATGAGCCTTACACGATACATTTCTAGAATATAGGCTGTGTATTTTGAGACCTGGATGTGTGTATTTCGATGTGTATTTGTATGTGTGTATTACAGTATGTATTGAGACAGGGATGTGTGTATTACAGTGTGTTTTGGGATTGTAGTGTGTTTATTACAGTGTGTATTTGTCAGGGACACGGTGTTAAAAACAGACCCAAATGCAGGATAGCTAAAATAAAAGGGTTTATTATCTAAAAAACACAAAACAGGGACAAGGACAAAGACGATATCAGACATGACACGACTAGACACGGGATGACAGATGACAGCAAGGATTCCGCACTGCCATAAGCAACACGGCACAGATAAATAGACATGATGAGAATTAAACCATGAGGAACAGGTGTGCAGAGACAGGGAGGAAGAGACAAGGGCGGGCAGACACGTGAACATAGAACATAAACAGTCTGGATGGATCCTGACAGTATTAGCACTGGGGTGTTTGTATGAAAGTGTGTATTGGGACTGTGGTGTGTGTATTAGACTGTGCATTGGGACTGGGATGTGTGTGTTACAGTGTGTATTAGGACAGTGTGTTTTATACTGTGGTGTGTGTGTTACAGTGTGAACTGGGATGGGGGGGTGTGTTATTGTGTGTATTGCTAGAATGATGTGTGTATTATAGTGTTTATTGGGATTCTGGTGTCTTTATTACAGTGTGAATCGGGATGTGTGTATTGCAGTGTGTATTGGGACTGGGATGTGTGTATTACAGTGTGTATTGGGACTGGGATGTGTGTATTACAGTGTGTATTGGGACTGGGATGTGTGTATTACAGTGTGTATTGGGACTGGGATGTGTGTATTACAGTGTGTATTGGGACTGGGATGTGTGTATTACAGTGTGTATTGGGACTGGGATGTGTGTATTACAGTGTGTATTGGGACTGGGATGTGTGTATTACAGTGTGTATTAGGACTGGAATGTGTGTATTACAGTGTGTATTGGGACTGGGATGTGTGTATTACAGTGTGTATTAGGACTGGAATGTGTGTATTACAGTGTGTATTGAGACTGGGATGTGTGTATTACAGTGTGTATTAGGACTGGGATGTGTGTATTACAGTGTGTATTGGGACTGGGATGTGTGTATTACAGTGTGTATTGGGACTGGGATGTGTGTATTACAGTGTGTATTGGGACTGGGATGTGTGTATTACAGTGTGTATTGGGACTGGGATGTCTATTACTTTTTTTGGTTTGAGGAACAGTCAGATCCACATTCACACATAATGCTGACAGAGCTGTTATTTCTACCTGGGAATTTTTCCAGTGTTTCCAGGAGCATATAATAGTTTATGTATATTTTAATTCCTCATAATTACTTTAGGCCACGCCCACTTCAAGGTTATTTCCAGGTATCTCCAGGTATATCCAGGAATCCTTCACAAGAACAAGCACAATTTAACAATGGATATTTTCTCAAAGCAGCTTTTAAAAAAGAAAAGAAATATACAATGAAATTTTTTAAATTAAAGTTTAAATTTTGTAACTTTTTTTTGTAACAGACTGTGAGCTTTTCATGTGTCTATAGTAAGTGTGTTTTTGTACTGATGTCTAAGGGGAAGTATCACTGTGGTTCACGGGCGCAGTAATAAACTGCAGTGTCTTCTGTCCTCATGCTGTTCATCTGCAGATACACCTGCATCTTACTGTTGTCTCTGGAGATGGTGAAGCGGCCCTTAACAGTGCTGGAGTAATATATGTAACTACTGCTATATGAGATAGTTGCAACCCATTCCAGCACTTTTCCAGGCGCCTGTCTTATCCAAGCCATCCAGTAGTCACCAAAGTTAAATCCAGATGCCGTGCAGATCAGTTTATGAGACTGATCAGGTTTGATTATTACTGGATCAGACTCGATCAGTGTCTGACTGCATGAATCTGAAATAGAAGAATATTCAAAGGTAGAAATTAATGTTAAAAAAAAGAATAAAAATATATGTATATATTTTAATCATTTAATAAATAATACTAACATTGAATGAAGATTGCTAGAGTAAAGTAACACAAAAATCTGTCTTGTCCCATCTCAAAGAATTAAAATGATTCCTGCTGCTGTAAATGAACACAAACTGCTGCTATGTTGTTGGGCTGAATGTTTCAGCATAAATGGTTCAAACACAGGATTTGGTTTGCATGACACACCCACTAGAGATATAAAAACATCATGTGTTTCAGACAAAACATTGCTGTGTTGAGTGCAGCTCTGCAGCTGTTAATCACACTCACACCCCGTTTCATCTCCATATCAATTTAATGTGGAAAATAATTCAGCTGTTTATTATTATTAATAATGATATGAATGTGTTGTGATGTAATTAACACTTTCCTGAACTACACTGAACATTATAAACAAACCGTGTAACCGAACATGACGTTCATTCTGGTATAGGCTGAAACCCTCTAGAGGCTTTATCTGACGAATCCAGAGAGAAAGAGGTGAGAAGATTCTAGATCAGGTGTTTTTAAATCCTAAAGAAGATTTGTAATCTCTAGTGAGCAGAAGAGAAAGCTGAAACCTAATATCACAACAGCTAGATGTTTAAACTATTCTTTATTCTTCTTCTTCTTTCTTAATCAAAAGTCTAAAATAATCTGCTTCAAGAAATGGAATCAGGAGTGAAGCAGGTGACTCGTCTTCTCTAAATTGCCCCTCGGTGTGAATGAGTGTGTGAATGTGTAACATGACCAGAATGTACGCTCAGTGTTCCTGGGATGGACTCTGGAGCCTGCACTCTGACCCAATAAAACACTTCCTAATGATGACCGAGTGACTGAATACATTACCCTGATTATTGTCTCGTGACACTGAATGATTATATGATTAGTTACAGTATATATATCCTTACACCTCTAATTCCAGTAGTTTTGTTCTCTATTAATAAGAGCACAGACATTTGTTCTCTTCTGGACTCCTGAACACATAAAACCTGCAGACGCAGACGGGGAAAATGAGCTGCAGTTTATTTCAGAGTCATTTAAAGAACCGGAATATGAACATGTCTGAATCTGAACTTTGGGTGAGCAAGAGGATGTTTTTGTATTATAACAAGGTGAATTTGCATAAACACACTTCAGCTGTTAGATTTCATAGTTTCATGAATCCTTCTTAAAAACAAGCAGCTGCTGCCCCCTACAGGTGATTTTTAATTCCAGGAGTTTGTAGTAGTGATGCTGCAGTAAACATCTACATTTCAGTTTGATCTCTCATCAGATTCTGTGCTGCTGAACAGACTCTGTGTTTCTAAATTCAGGAAATGAACCATCGACCTGTAGTGTTCCTGCAGCTGGCATCACAGGAGGAATAAAAGCATGAATAGTACAGTATATAGTCCCAACTAGTCATCATAATCATTGTCCTAGAGCTGATTTACCTCCAGTCAAATACGTGAAGACATCATAATGTAACTGTGATACTTAAGTTGGGGAATATTATAAATATCAATAACTGCTAGAAGAGATTGAAATAAAGAGGATCTGAGTGCTGAGTGTGAATGGATGATGATGTTTCTAATAAACGTCTCTTTCTAATAAAAGGTTCCTGCTGAGGGAGTATTTATAGATCATGAGGACATGCTTGTTGAAGTAATTTAGTGACACGTTTTTTTTGCATAGGAAACCCTTCCACAATCCCACTAAGGAATGTGTCCTAGTTTGCACGGGTTAGTGTTGAAAACACAAGATCAACTATCAGAGTTGGTCTTACCATGAATGCAGGTGTCCTTCGAAGTCCACTCGGTCTACTAACAAAGGATTCTCTTAAAGTTCTTCTACCTAATCTATTGTGTGAATGTTTAAATGAAGGAGTCAGACTTTGTCTTTTCAGGGTCCTCACAATGGGAGACCTTGTTTTTTATTAAAAGTAGTGTAATAAAGATAAATGTGTGTGATATATGCAAAGTAAAATAAAAGAAAATTACAAATAAAATCTCATTCAAATAATCAAACAGTATTAAAATAAGTAAAAGTAATTAAAATGCAAAGATTATACCAAACAAAGAAACACTCTCCAAGTGTAAGCTTGCATTCGTTCTATGATGCACACAGAGTATAACATGCACTGAGCCTGTCTACAATAGAATGCACACACAATGTAATTCAAAACAAACTTTTATACGTTTCCAAGCCTTTCACCAAAATTCATTAATTCAATATCAATTGGATTTGTTTATCTGCTGATGATGGGAGGAGAATGTATCTGAAATGTATTTAAATCATGAGGAGGAGATTCATCTGATGGAGGATGTGTGGGTTTATAAACTCAACTTTCAACAAGATTTTTTTTATTTGGAACGCTGTCTTTGAAGTTGTAAACATCTTACAATATTAATATTCTCACAATGTTAATGCTATAATTGATCTAAACGATAACTTCTAAGATTTCTAAAATACACAGATTATTGTAGTTAAATCTGAAGCAGTTTTGCAGAATCACAATAATCAAATATCTGTCTGGTGAGTTAAATGAAGCTGGAGAACGATTAGAATGTTTAAAGTGAGAGAGTTTCTTTACAAAGACTGACATCTAGAGGCACATAAACACACAGACAATTATAATTATAATGTAAACTTAAATTGTGAGTTACACCGACATCCACTTCAGCAAGCTGCACAAACACTTTGGAATAGATTGGTGTTGTATTAAAGAACCTGAATATGAACATGTCTGAATCTGAAACTTGGGTGATGAAGAGAATGTATTTCTATTATAACAAGGTGAATTTGCATAAACCAGCGCTGCCAACTTTTGAGTTCAGTTTAGAGTGAGATTCTGGGGGCGGGGCTTTGGCTATGGGCGAGGGGCTTATGGAGGGGCTTGGTTTGGTGTGGAAAAAAATACAAACACAAAATCCTTGCATTAGCAGAAGTGTATTACGGGTCGCTGTGCCGTGCACGGGAGTAGAAGTGACCACTAGGGGATGACCCAGAAACAAGCTTCAATTCAACTTTAAAGCATCAAATCCTCCAAAAACACGAAAAAACCTATTTACCTAGTAAAGTTTATACTCTCAATAATTTTTTAAGCCCACACACAAAGCACAATATGATTCACAGCCTTCATACAATTAGAAAAAATTTTTGGACAAAACTGACCTAGGTGGCGCTATACCGGTTTTTCCCTTACCTTTAGACGCGTCTCTTTCTTCACTGGGGTAATATATTCCAACACAAATAATCCACAAAAATCCACACAGGTCCAAGGAATTGAAATCTGTAAGCCTTTTAATCCAAAACGCTCTGGTCGCGTCGCAAATATTCCGTTAGTGTTCTGAAAACTGGAAACAGAAGTGCGCCATCATCTCGTTTTGCCGCTCTAACTCCTAATTGGGATATTCAAAAATTCAAAGTCTACGTCATATTTATAGCCCAGGTCCTAACGAATCAAATAAGCCCTCATTTGAGCCAATCGGTGCTTGTATGGCAGAGATAGACGGCTGAGAAGCCAATGGTGGCATGACCTCATTTTTGGGAACCCACCTTTGACTGACAATTACTCCTTCCAATAGCAATGAAATGGGCTGGACCTATACAGCTGTTTAGCCAATAAGCAGACGATTCCAACGGTATGCGACATGCCTTATGTTCTTTGACTGTGTCTGCGTGAACTGGATGCGCAGAAGAATTCTTGCGTAATCCCTGACCTTTTGTCCCTCTCACAGCTCAGGGTGTCAAGTTACAGGCCTGCTTTCACACCAGAGTGATAGAGAGAGAGTCTAGGCTTGTTTATGGCCTTTCAGACTGAGCCTGCAGTCTTTTATTTCAAAGTTATATAGTAAACAAGTACACAAAAACGCTGCACCAGACGACCAGGGCTGTAGAAAAATATTCATATAAAATCCATTTTTGGGTCTTTTGACTTGAATTTTTTTGGTGAAAGCCAAGACATGTGGCTCTGACTCTCAGTTGTTATTTGGTCCCTAACATGTTCCAGAAAAATAAGATTAATCAGTTTATCAGAAACACAACCCAGGCGGAAATGAAAACCTGCATTCAAACCCCTGTAACTTTGTGCCAGTAAGGCCTAGAATCAATCTCTTCTTTCCAATGAGACCAGGCTCACCCCTGTGTGTCAAAGTATGTGGGAGCTGTACCACTTTTTGTTGGGTAGGTCATGTAGGCGAAAAAGCTGCAAAAGGGGGGCAATGCTTAAAGGGGTTTTAAAGAAAGAGACAATTATTTCATGCACTTTATTGATCATTCTGACACAGAAACCTTGATTTAGGTCATTTTAAAGTTTGTAATTTAAAGATATAACTGTGCATGACAACCACACTGACACAACAGACTTTAGAAACGTATACCAGCACATCCTCCTGAGCTGTAAATATTCCCTCAGCAGGGACCTGCACCCCAGTGCCATTTATTAGAAATTATAGTTCTCAGTTTTACTTCTCCTTTTCTCAAACTGTGTCAAAGTATGTGGGAGCTGTACCACTTTTTGTTGGACAATGGATATAGGCGGAGGTCCATAAGAGGTATTTTCTCAAAGCAGCTCTAAAAGAAAGAAACATACAATAAAAATTTTAAATTAAAGTTTAAATTTTGTAACATTTTGTGACTTCTAGATGCGTAAAAACACACAGACAATTATAATTATAATAATAGCTTAAATTTTGTGTTACACCATCATCCACTTCAGCAATCTGCATAAAAGCTTTGGAATAGATTGGTGTCATATTAGTGATGGATTAACTGTGTATACACTTGTGTTCAGGAAAACAATTTAATTTAATGTTGAGACAAAGATGAAACTTTATGTAGATATCTTTGAACTACAGAAGTGTCTTAGCTCTGCTAGCTCATATATACCAGACCCCTCTGGGGACATGTGCACTGCAGAGAGAGGAAAATAACCAGGGATGTTTTTGTACAGGGCTTCAGTGAGTTTGTAGTGTTGTGTGTCTGGCACAGTAATACACAGCCGTGTCCTCGACCTGAAAGTTTTGTCCTCTTAAGTAAACTGTGCTGATGGATTTGTCCTGGCTGAGACTAATCTTGCTCTTCATCGTGTCTTTGAGATTAGTGCTATCACTGCTACACAGATATCCGAGCCATTCCAGTGCTTTTCCAGCAGGTTGCCGTATCCAGTGTATACAATAACTCGACACTGAGATCTTACAAGAGATGGAGAACGACTCTCCAGGCTTCACAAGCACAGAGTCTGTCTGAGTGAGCTCCACACCTCCAACACCACCTGTGAATAAGAGCGACAGAACATTATCAACAGTCATCAAGTCATTTTCACGAAACAGGAATTAAATCTAAAGCCGACACGAAGACGTACAGAATGCAGCTGAAAGCAGCAGCAACACTGATAATGACAGCATTGTTGTTGATATAAAAGTGAAGTGAAGTAAAATGCTCAGCTGCTCTCTTCCTCCTCACTACACACACACACACACACACTCACACAGACCTCCTTAATGTAAGAGACACAAGTGGAGGATTTGCATGAAATGCATCATCATGATCTTGAAGTCTCAGGTTTACTCATTTATACATTAACTTTCTTCATCTTAGAAGAATTGGGCTTAGAGTGAAATGAACAAAACACTAACGTGTCTCTGTGATTAACTGAACTGAACATGTTCAATCAACAATCATCTAAAATGAGCCTCACACGATAAAGTCACAGTTTCTGTGTTCAGATGGTGTTAGTTACATTTCTAGAACAGAGGCTGTGTATTTTGAGATTGGGATGTGTGTATTTCGGTGTGTATTGGGATTGTAGTGTGTTTATTACAGTGTGTATTAAGCACTGGGGTGTTTGTATGAAAGTGTGTATTGGGACTGTGATGAGTGTATTACAGTGTTTATTGGACTATGATGAGTGTATTACAGTGTGTATTGGGACTATGCTGTGTATATTACAGTGTGTATTGGGACTGTGCTGTGTGTATTACAGTATGTATTGGGACTGTGCTGTGTGTATTACAGTGTGTATTGGGACTGGGATGTGTGTATTTGGACTGGGATGTGTGTATTATAGTGTGTATTGGGACTGCGATGTCTACTAGTTTGTTGGTTTGAGGAACGGTCAGATCCACATTCACACATAATGCTGACAAAGCTGTCATTTCTACCTGTGGCTTTTTCCGGTGTTTCCAGGAGCATAGAATAGTTTATATATATTTTCATTCCTGATAATTACTTTAGGCCACACCCACTTCAAGGTTATTTCCAGGTATCTCCAGGCAAATCCAGGAATCCTTCACAAAAACAAGCAGCTGCTGCCCCCTACAGATGCAAACACAAAATATTATAATGTTCTGCCTGCCAAAACTTTCACATGGACCAACAGTGAAAATGAAGAAAGTAGGAATTCAGACTTGGAGCATTTTAATCAGAAAGGTTTAAAAGAGAGAACACATTCAGATAACATAGTAAATCATTTGGTTTAACCAAATCCATTAATAGGGAAATGAATATTATTTTTTTCTTAGATTTGTGAACATCTACTTCCATAGATCTTCATCTGTCAGTTCAATTCACTTTATTTATATAATACATTTAACAATAGATATTTTCTCAAAGCAGCTTTAAAAAAGAAAAGAAAAATTTTAAAATGTAAGTTTAAATTTTGTAACTTTTTTTTAACAGACTGTGAGCTTTTCATGTGTCTATAGTAAGTCTGTGTTTTTGTACTGATGTCTAAGGGGAAGTATCACTGTGTGTCACGGGCGCAGTAATAAACTGCAGTGTCTTCTGTCCTCATGTTGTTCATCTGCAGATACACCTGCATCTTACTGTTGTCTCTGGAGATGGTGAAGCGGCCCTTAACCGCGCTGGAGTAATATATGCTACCACTGCTATCTGAAATAGTTGCAACCCATTCCAGCCCTTTTCCAGGTGCCTGTCTTATCCAAGCCATCCAAGAGCCACCAAAGTTAAATCCAGAGGCTGTGCAGGTCAGTTTATGAGACTGATCAGGTTTGATGGTCACTGGATCAGACTCGATCAGTGTCTGACTGCAGGAATCTGAAATAGAGGAATATTCAAAGGTAGGAATTAACATTAAAAAAATTTAAAGAAAAAAAAATAATATTTATATATATATATATATATATATATATATATATATATATATATATATATATATTTGTATTATATATATAATGTAATAAATAATACTAACATTGAATGAAGATTGCTAGAGTAAAGTAACACAAAACTCTGCCTAGTCCCATCTCAAAGAATTAAAATGGTTCCTGCTGCTGTAAATGAACACAAACTGCTGCTATGTTGTTGGGCTGAATGTTTCAGCATAAATGGTTCAAACACAGGATTTGGTTTGCATGACACACCCACTAGAGATATAAAAACATCATGTGTTTCAGACAAAACATTGCTGTGTTGAGTGCAGCTCTGCAGCTGTTAATCACACTCACACCCCGTTTCATCTCCATATCAATTTAATGTGGAAAATAATTCAGCTGTTTGTTATTATTAATAATGATATGAAAGTGTTGTGATGTAATTAACACTTTCCTGAACTACACTGAACATTATAATCAAACCGTGTAACCGAACATGACGTTCATTCTGGTATAGGCTGAAACCCTCTAGAGGCTTTATCTGACGAATCCAGAGAGAAAGAGCTGAGAAGATTCTAGATCAGGTGTTTTTAAATCCTAAAGAAGATTTGTAATCTCTAGTGAGCAGAAGCTTTTATAATCAAAAGTCTAATATAATCTGCTTCAAGAAATTGAATCAGGAGTGAAGCAGTTGACTTGTCTTCTCTAAATTGCCCCTCGGTGTGAATGAGTGTGTGAATGTGTAACATGACCAGAATGTACGCTCAGTGTTCCTGGGATGGACTCTGGAGCCTGCACTCTGACCCAATAAAACACTTCCTAATGATGACCGAGTGACTGAATACATTACCCTGATTATTGTCTCGTGATACTGAATGATTATATGATTAGTTACAGTATATATATCCTTACACCTCTAATTCCAGTAGTTTTGTTCTCTATTAATAAGAGCACAGACATTTGTTCTCTTCTGGACTCCTGAACACATAAAACCTGCAGACGCAGACGGGGAAAATGAGCTGCAGTTTATTTACAGAATCATTTAAAGAACCGGAATATGAACATGTCTGAATCTGAACTTTGGGTGAGCAAGAGGATGTTTTTGTATTATAACAGGGTGAATTTGCATAAACACACTTCAGCTGTTAGATTTCATAGTTTCGTGAATGAATCCTTCTTGAAAACAAGCAGCTGCTGCCCCCTAAAGGGCATTTTTAATTCCAGGAGTTTGTAGTAGTGATGCTGCAGTAAACATCTACATTTCAGTTTGATCTCTCATCAGATTCTGTGCTGCTGAACAGACTCTGTGTTTCTAAATTCAGGAAAAGAACCATTGACCTGTAGTGTTCCTGCAGCTGGCATCACAATCAGGAGGAATAAAAGCATGAATAGTACAGTATATAGTCCCAACTAGTCATCACAATCATTGTCCTAGAGCTTATTTACCTCCAGTCAAATACAAAAAGATGTAATGTAATGTAAATGTAATACATAAGTTGGGGAAAATTATATACTATTATATAATATATTAGTAATAAATATTAATAACTGCTAGAAGAGATTGGAATAAAGAGGAAGGTCTTAGTGCTGAGTGTGAATGGATGATGTTGTTTATAAGAAAGGTCTCTCTGGTGCAGATTCCTGCTGAGGGAATATTTACAGCTCACGAGGACATGCTTGTTGAAGAAATTTACTGACACATGTTTTCAGATTGCGTAGGAAACCCTTCCACAATCCCACTAAGGAATGTGTCCTAGTTTGCACGGGTTAGTGTTGAAAACACAAGATCAACTATCAGAGTTGTTCTTACCATGAACGCAGGTGTCCTTCGAAGTCCACTCGGCCTTCTAACAAAGGATTCTCTTCAAGTTCTTCTACCTAATCTATTGTTTGAATCTTTAAAGGAAGGAGTCAGACTTTTCTTTTCAGGGTCCTCACAATGGGAGACCTTGTTTTTTATTAAAAGTAGTGTAATAAAGATAAATGTGTGTAATATATGCAAAGTAAAATAAAAGAAAATGACAAATAAAATCTCCTTCAAATAATCAAACAGTATTAGAATAAGTAAAAGTAATTAAAATGCAAAGATTATACCAAACAAAGAAACACTCTCCAAGTGTAAGCTTGCATTTGTTCTATAATACACACAGAGTATAACATGCACTGAGCCTGTCTACAATAGAATGCACACACAATGTAATTCAAGACAAGCTTTTATACGTTTTCAAGCCTTTCACCAATATTCAATATTTCAATATCAATTCTTATTGACTTTAAAACCAACATTCCTTCCCATTCCTCTTTCCCCAAACCGGTAACTCTGTGGTCAGTGACCAGGTGTATTGTTTAAGGTATACATTCCTTTCAAACAGCACAAGCTTGCAATATCATCTTACTATCTAAGTCCCTCCCTCACGAGTGTTAGGGTTTCCCTTTACAGATTACTGTCAGCGGTCTCCTTCTGAGCACTGAGGGTTGAGGTTTTTTTTTCCAAGAGAGCCTCCATATAACATACTCAGCACATCGTATCTTTTAACACACAAGCAATATTATTGCATACATATTTTGAAAGCAAAGAAATAAAAAAATATATAAAGAAATAAAGAAAACTTAATCACTGTAATATTCTTGATATTGATCCATTCTTCATTTCTGTCTTGGTACAGAGTCTGATCCTTTTTCATCCATTGATTTCTTCATTCCTCAAGCTTCATATTCTTTATGTTATTTCTTCTGCTGCTTTTTCTATTCTCTTCTTTTTTCTTCCTTTTGTCTTTGTCTCTTAGCGCTACACTTTCTGGTATTTGTAGCCTTAATCTCACTTTTGTTTTGTATGGGAATATGAGAGCAGGTTTGTGAAGTTGGATAGCATTGATAAGGTTCATCTTATGAGCATGAAGTTAAACATTCTTTTCCTTCATAATCCATTCTGCCTACCATTCTCACAACATTGTGTAAGTTTTTGTACAGCTGTGTTATCTATCACAGAGCTCACTGGAAACTAGAGCAGCCAAAAACATGCTGTTTATAAACCACTCTATTTGAATATGGAGCGTCCATGACCACTATGGAGGTGTTCAACCCACAACCACACGCTGCTCACTGGATAGATGAGTGGATGATAAGGTACTATGTAAATCTCTACAACAGAATGTTTCTCTATCAGAAAGCGAACCAAACCGAATCATTTTTAGAAGACACCTCACTCATCTAAGGAACACATTAGGAAACCTAAATGTAGAAATGTTTACGTGGTGATGGTTTATTTCACACAGACGGCTTTCTCCTGCTCCTGTATTGAGAAACAGTAAAGCTCAGTGACAGAAAGTAAGGAATAAAACACTTGGGAAGGTTTTGTTACAGAAAAATAATAAAAAAATGAATCAAAGCAGAATTTCTGTTATCATCACAACATGAAGTCATTTATTCAGCACCATTTACAAATCTTTTCTTTTTTTATTTATTCATTGTTATGTTTAATCTTGTATTAGGGCCAGAAAAACAAGTTATTTCCTGTTATCATGTTCATTATTACAGCTAGAAACAGTCCTTCCCTCAACATTTGTCCTGATACTGAGGAAAAAGTACAAACTTTTCTGTCCTGAAGACTTTCTCATGCTGTAAATAAAGTCACAGCTTTAACCCTGATCTCGCTCTGACACTGGAGACTCCTTCCAACAACACAAAATAAACATTCTCTTTACAGAAATCTTCATCATATCAAACACTCCAGATAGTTTATCTTCTAATTAAATGTTCACATTCAATTTGTAATTCATTATATTCCAAAATGTTTGAGAGCCTTTTTAATTGATGTAGGAAGTGTTTGGAATGTGACTCAGTAAAATGTAGTTATTATTTAATTAAAGAAGTGAATTGTGATGAGGTTTTTGTGCAGCACTGCAGCTTGTTGTGTCACTGTGTGGATAACGAGCGCAGTAATACACAGCTGTGTCTTCAGTCTGCATGTTCTGTCCTCTCAGTGTCACCGTGCTGCTGGAGGCATCTTTAGAAATACTGAACTTGCTTTTTAGAGACTCTTTTTTACCTATACTTCCATCCCCCCAAATGTGGTTTATCCATTCCAGAGTTTTCCCTGCAGGATGTCGAATCCAAGCTGTGGCGTAGCTGCCATCAGTAACCGAGTAACCGGATACTTTACAGCTGAGGATTAAAGAATCTCCAGGCTTTAACATCACTGAGGTGTCCTGAGTGAGCTCTACTGCACATTCCACATCTGAAAAAAAGACATGTCACAATTCCAGTCAAAAATCTATGTACAGTAGGTTATAACTGCAGGAATTTACTAGCAGCTCTGAGATCATTAGTGAAGTGAAACTCACAGGATGAAGCTGCCAGCAGCAGCAGAACTGGAAGGAACATCGTATAACTAAAAGCAGTGCTAAACTCTCCAGAGCCCACAGTGACCGTGGCTGATATTTCTCTATATGTAGCTGTAAGGGGAACATTTTACATATTCATTTGCATATTGTTATGCTGGTCTTCTTTTTAGTCCATCACTGTGGATCAACTGTAACATCCAGAACAACATTCTGTTTTTTTCTTTTTTTTAGAAACTAATTTTTCATGTGAAACATGGATTTCTCTAGATGTAAAAACCTCCTCATCTCAGAAACATCTCTAATCTATATTTGAACAATAAGAGATATTCTCAAGTAAATGTATGTGAAGTGAACATAGTCTTTATATCAGCATATTCAGTAAGGAGTAAAACACATGTGTGTTGTTATAGGACAATAATAAAGGACGAGGTGGTGTGATGTCAGGAACTGTAGAGGTGGTGGATAAAGGTGCTGATAATTTATTGTATAAAGTAAAAACAAAACCCATGAAATTGTGTAATTCTGCATCATTTGGTTCTACTGTGACATGACGTTACTGCTACAAAACTGAAGATACAGATGAAACCAGATATTTACATACACTTCAGAAAAAAACACAAACTTTTATTTTTTTTACTGTCATACATTAAATCAGAGTAAACTTTTCATGTTTTAAATAAAAAACATAAACATACTTTTTGCATTTGTTAAATGTCAGAATCGAGCGAGGGAGAATTTTTATGTATTTTTATTATCACTTTCATCAAAGTCAGAAGTATACATACACTTCCTTAGTGTTTGGTAGAATTGCCTGAAACTGTTTCACTTGGGCCAAAAGTTTTGGGTTTCCTTCCACAAGCTTTCTACAATAGTTTGCTGGAATTTTGGCCCACTCTTCTTGACAGAACTGGTGTAACCTGATCAGGTTTGTAGGCCTTCTTGCTCGCTCTCGGCTTTTCAGTGCCGCCCACAACTTTTCTATGGGATTGAGATCAGGGCTTTGTGATGAACACTCCAATACCTTGACTTTGTTGTCCTTAAGCCACTTTGTAACTAATTTGGAAGTATGCTTGGGGTCATTGTCCACTTTTTCTAAGACGCATTTGCGCCCAAGCTTTAACTTCCTGGCTGATTTCTTCAGATGTTTCTTTAATATATCCACATAATTTTCTTTTCTCATGATGCCATCTATTTTGTAAAGTGCACCAGTCCCTTATGCAGCAAAGCAGCCCCACAACATTATACTACCACCCGCATACTTCACAGTTGGGATGGTGTTCTGAGGCTTCAAAACTTCGCCCTTTTCCCTCCAAATATACCGTTTATCATTATGGCCGAACAGTTACATTTTTGTTTCATCAGAACACAGGGCATGTCTCCAGAAATTAAGATTTTTTTCCCCCATGTGCAGCTGCGAACTGTGGTCTGGCTTTTTTATGGTGGTTTTGAAGTAATGGCTTTCTCCTCCCAGAGTAACCTTTCAGCTCATGGCGATACAGTATTTGTTTTACTGTGGATAATGACACGGTCTTACCAGTTTCAGCCAGCAGCTTCACAAGATCTTTTGCTGTTGTCCTGGGGTTGATTCGCACATTTTGCACCAAAAAACGTCCTTCTCTGGGACTCAGAATCTCTCTCCTTCCTGAGCTGTATGATAGTTGTACATTCCCATGTTCCCGTGTATTATTGTCTGAACGGATGAACGTGGGACCTTCAGGCATCTGGAAATTGCACCTAAGGATGAGCCACACTTTTGGAGGGCAAGAATACTTTTTCTGATGTCTTGGTGGATTTCTCTTGATTTTCCCATGATGTCAAAGAAAGAGGCTCTGTGTTTGAGGTGTGCCTTTATATGCATCCACAGGTGTGCCACCAATTAACTCAAATGGAATCAATTTACCTATCAGAAGCTTCTTAAGCTCAGCATGGAATCATCTGGATTTTTTTTCTTTTTTGTTTAAAGGCATGATAAACTTAGTGTATGTATACTTCTGACTTTGATGAAAGTGATAAAAATACATGAAAATTCTCCCTCGCTCGATTCTGACATTTAAAAAATGCAAAAAATATGTTAATGTTTATTGATTTAAAACGGAAAAAGTTTACTCTGATTTAATGTATGACAGTAAAGAAATAAATGTTTTTTGTGTGTTTTTTCTGAAGTGTACAGTATGTAAATATCTGGTTTCATTTTCCAATAATCAGTGGCACTGATTATTCTGATCACTTTTCTTTTCATACAGCAGAAATCTGTGAACAGTGACAATGTGTTTCTTAAATAAAGAAAAATATGGTGAATTTGTTTAGTTACAGTTGTTGTTGTGATAATTTTGTAAAATGGATGCTTTCAATACACGTTGGTCACATTAGTAATATTAGTGAATATTCAGTTAATGTTATTTATTTCCCTTGTTGTTTCTTTCAGGAAATTATGACTAAGAGACAGTCTCAGTGTTCAATGTCTCACAGAAAGACTTAGAAATTGTGGAGTGTCTAGTTGTGACTGAGGATATGAGAATATGTTGTACTTTAATGAAACCTACAATGTTACAGGATATTTGTAAAGCTGTAGCGCCACCTGCAGATCTTGTGAAAATGACTTGACAATAAATGAAAAAGAGGTTGTCGAATCCAAGCTGTTGCTCGGTGGCTGCTGCTATCAGTGATAGAAGCTCCAGACACTTTACAGGTGATGGTTAAAGTCTCTCCTGGCTTTATAAGCAGTGAGTCTGGCTGGATGAGCTCAGTAGCACAGAACACATCTGTAAAAAGAGAAAAAGAAAAGGTGGACATGTCGAACTGAAAGGATCAGATGAAATAATAAAGCTTCAATCCAAACACTCACAGGGGGCGAGAGCCAGCAGCAGCAGTGGAGCTGAAGCAAACATGTTTGTGTTGAAGGAAGACTAATGAGAAGTGTTTCCTCTCTAGATCAGAACGCTGCTAATATTACAAGAGGAGATGCAGATTTGCATAAACATTACAGAGAGGCTGTGTTGAGTGCAGCTCTGCAGCTGTTAATCACACTCACACCCCGTTTCATCTCCATATCAATTTAATGTGGAAAATAATTCAGCTGTTTGTTATTATTAATAATGATATGAACGTGTTGTGATGTAATTAACGCTTCCTGTAACGGTCAAACTGATCTATTTCCAGATTCCCTCAAATTAATCTGAATCTCCACCATAATCCATGAATCCAGGATCTTCATGGTGAGTGTTGATGAGACTCGATCTCTCCACTCAGCTCAGCTGCACATAAATACTGCATGGACACACAGCAGTCTGGATTTGCATCATGACGTCATAACAGAAAACATGTGGGAGTCATGATGATGTAACAGAGAGGAACTGCAACTAATCCTTCAACCTACATTATCATAAGGTCTTGTTAGTGATATTATTATTACAGTTTTTAATCATGTGCATTAACATTAATAATTTTGTATTATGGTTTAAAATTACAATGAAAAAATGAACTAACTATAATCTCTTTGTTCTCATTTGTGGATTATTTATTTATTTATTTATTTAACACTTTCTGAGATTTGGACAGATCAGTGTTGTGTCTTGTGTCTTGTTACTGTGAACACTGAATGAGGAGTTTTTGTACAGGGATGTTGTTTATTCCTCTCACTGTGGTCGCCGAGCGCAGTAATACACAGCTGTGTCTTCAGTCTGCATGTTCTGTCCTGTTAATGTCACTGTGCTGCTGGACGTGTCTCTGGAAGCCTGAAACCTGCTTTTCAGTTTCTCACTGTAGTAAGTGTTACCATCCCCACATATACCTCCGATCCATTCCAGAGTTTTTCCTGCAGGTTGTCGTATCCAGTCTGTACAATAGCTGCCATCAGTTAATGAATATCCAGACACTTTACAGGTCAGAGTCAGTGACTGACCAGGAGTTAATACTGTGGATCCGGTCTGGATCAGCTCAACACTGTGAACACCTGTTAAAGAAAAGTTATTTTAATGATGTAAAAGCAAAAAGCTTTAAGGAACCAAAACTGTATTACATGTCAAATGTAAAAACCCTTACAGTGTACGGCTGCCAGCAGCAGCAGCAGTAGGGATGTAGAGATCATGGTGTGTGTTGGAGCAGAAGAAGTAAAAGCTCTTGGTCTTTGTTGCTTAAATCTATAACAGAGGAGGACATTTGCATAGAGACACTCCTTATCTTAGGGTCAAAATGGGATGGATTCTTATATACATAAATATAAATGAGAAAACTTCCTCATCTTTTAAACATGTCTGTATTTTTAGAGATATCTATCACTGCAGCTTGTTTGAACCAATAAGAAGCTTAAGGCAGGTGTTATTGAGTAAATTTATACACTTTCAGGTGTTTTCAGGTGAATTTATAATAAGAAAACACAGCAAACTTTATTTCTATTCATTTATCATTCTGTTTAATTTAGAACCTTACATTATAACAGCATTATAAAATACATCTTGTCATGTTACTGAGAAACCTCACAACCACAGGAGGATGTAGTTACATAAATTATAGTGTTTTTATTTGTCCAACCTGTGTTTAACAACCCAAATAACTAATCACACAATATGGAAAGAGTGAAAAAGAAGAGAAAATGTAGATATTTGTCTGATAATGACTGATACTGAATGAGTCTCATACAGAATACAGTTTGTGGATTCACTTTTTTTCACTTTATTTGTTGAGCTCTGCTGCCTCCTTCAGTTGTTTCAGTTATTGAAGCTCAGACTATGAGAACAGACTGTGTGTTAAACACAACACACTGCTGGAAACATGCTGTATTATTCCTGAATCCACTCATTAAACACTGATTCCAACTGCTGGTTAAAATCCTGTAAAATGAAGGGATTAATAATGGTTCAGAATGAAGACTCTTTCAATAATGTTATAATAATTCTTTTTTATTTAAAAATGACTTTGTGTGACTGTATTTTAAAATGCTGCAAACGATTCTGACTTCATTCCAGTGGAAGAAAGTGAAAGTGTGACTGAGATGATTTATTAGTTACACTGAGAGGATGTCTGTAACATGTCTCATAAGGTTTTTGTAAGAGGAATCCACTATTCTGTCTCACTGTGTGAGACGAGCGCAGTAATACACAGCTGTGTCTTCAGTCTGCATGTTCTGTCCTCCAATTGTTATTGTGTTAGTAGAAGTGTCTCTGGAGATGCTGAACTTATTTTTCAGTTTCTCACTGTAGTCTGTGCTCCCACCAGTGTTGATGTGTCCAATGTACTCCAGAGTTTTTCCTGCAGGTTGTCGAATCCAATGTGTTTCATAGCTCGTAACTGAATATGAAACCTTGCACTGGATGGAGAGACTCTGGCCTGGCTGGACTGTCATGGAAGCAGGCTGAGTCAGTTCCTCACCATGCACATCTGTGGAGGAAAACACATGGTGATATCTCACACAATATATGCTGCACCTTTATTCTTCATCTAGTAAATGAATGAATTTGATAAAGCACTCACAAGAAGCAGCTGCCAGCAGGAGCAGTAGAGATGTAGAGAACATGGTGTGTGTTGTTTGGACTGGAGTCTTCTCTGTTCTCCAAAGTTTAACAGACACCATCACATCATATAAATAGAGTGAGATCCAGCTCTGACACTTGGATTTGTTTATCTGCTGATGATGGGAGGAGAATGTATCTGAAACGTATTTAAATCATGAGCAGGAGATTCATCTGATGGAGTATCTGTTGGTTTATAAAGTCAACTATTTTATAAACATCTTGAACATAAGGAATGATTGGAGTTTTTCTTTTTGAATTGTTTGTATTTACGAATGATAAGTAGTTCATGCTAATAAGCATATTACACAAGACATAAAACACTTGTTTGTGTGATGTAATGTTCATGTTAAATAGAAAGTACACAGTATTGAATTCTATAGTAATTCAAATTCTTTAAAAATGACCTTATAACACTTTCCAGATTGATGGACAGATTCTCTAAGATAACTGCTGACGTCCTTCATTCTTGCTGTTATTTTAACACACACCTGAATGCTCCAGAAAAGGAAACTGACAAAACTTCAGTTTTTACAGTATAGAGATATTATAAGTCACATTTGCTAGTGATCAATTATTCAATGGCATTTTATTAGCAACACCTGGCTTCTCCATATTAGCTTCATTTTTGTTAAATAAATAATGAAATGGTGTAAAATGCCATGTGTTCTTGTTCATCTGAGATTTTATTATCTAATTTGAAGACCTGCTAAAGACTAGTTTTATTATTTTATACTACTTTTTATTATATCTTAAATATATATGTGTGTAGTGTCTGGTACCGGTCATTTTAGATTTCATGTCCCAGGCACCCTAAATTTCAACATCTACTCCTCAATTAACCGATGACCACTCAGTTTTACGATTTTATTGAGGGCTATACCCTCAGGAAATTAAGGAGCAAATAATTTTGAGTCAGGCAAGCCTTCCTTAAAAGAAGACACATTACAAAAAGGGTTATAAGAATGAGAACCTTAGAGTACCTTATCTTCAGGTTTTATTAGTAAAAGGAATGTCTCATTGTGTTTTGTGTGTGTGTGTGTGTGTGTGTGTGTGTGTGTGTGTGTGTGTGTGTGTGTGTGTGTGTGTGTGTGAGTTCAATCGGGGAAGCTGCATGGGGTTATCTGGTCTTTGTGTAGGCTCCAGACACTCTGACATTCATTGCAAGTAACCGTTTCCTCTACCAATCAATTTAGATGTGTAATTTTAAGTAGGAATCTTTCATTGAATCTTAAGGTGAATTTAAGTTTCTGTGACGATTTCCCAGTTAGGGTGTGATTAATTTTGAAGTTTAGGCTTGCCATTCCTTTCCTTCCTTTCTCTAATTTCTTCTTTCCAGTCTCTTCCTCCCTTTCCCCAATTTTAATTTCTTTTGTTTTATTTTATTTTAATCTTCGTTTTCCCTATTTCTTTTGTTTGTTTGTGTAGTTTATGTTGTGTTTGTCTCATTCATTAAATGGCATATTTTTGTGCCAAATAAGTGATTGTCTCTGAGTATCGCTCACAAATTAAGGTACCTGCAATATCTGGTCTGAACTACATGCTCTATTGAGTTAATTTAATTTAAATTACGGTATACATTAAAAGGAAAGCGAATCTTTCTTGGCTGGGAAGATACCGCCTTCATAGAATTAATAAAGGTACGCGGCCTGTTCGCCGGACGAACAGACCAAATAAGCGTAACCTTAATTCCAGTACCGTTAATTTCAACTTAGGTTAAAATATTTAGAAGTCACTATAACACGTTTTAGTTGCTTATAAATATTTACCTTGCTTCATATGAGTTAAACCCAAAATTCAAGAGGGTGCACTTTCTTTTTCACATGACTGCAAATATGTTGAGAAGTAAATTAATAATCTTTTATCAGTATAAATGTCCAGACAATGTTCACAACAGTCCAGTAAAAATTTATTTCACCTCCAAGAATCTGGAAATGTGGGTTTGTGATGTGACTGTAGTAAGTCTGTGTTTTTGTACTGATGTCTAAGGGGAAGTATCACTGTGTGCTACGGGCGCAGTAATAAACTGCAGTGTCTTCTGTCCTCATGCTGTTCATCTGCAGATACACCTGCTTCTTACTGTCGTCTCTGGAGATGGTGAAGCGGCCCTTAACAGCACTGGAGTAATATATGTAACTACTGCCACTGTAGATGCTTGCAAGCCATTCCAGCCCTTTTCCAGGCGCCTGTCTGATCCAAGCCAAGTAATGGCTACTAATGTCTAATCCAGAGGCTGTGCAGGTCAGTTTATGAGACTGATCAGGTTTGATGATCACTGGATCAGACTCGATCAGTGTCTGACTGCAGGAATCTGCAAGAACACACAAAGATAGCTGTTAAAGTAAAAAAAGAAGAAAAATAGAAAAATGTTAAATCGTGTCTCTATATGAAATAAATAATAATACTAACATTGAATGAAGATTGCTAGAGTAAAGTAACACAAAACTCTGCCTAGTCCCATCTCAAAGAATTAAAATGATTCCTGCTGCTGTAAATGAACACAAACTGCTGCTATGTTGTTGGGCTGAATGTTTCAGCATAAATGGTTCAAACACAGGATTTGGTTTGCATGACACACCCACTAGAGATATAAAAACATCCACAGAGGAACAGATAAGAAATCTATTTCTGTAAGTGTCACATTGTCAGGTCACTAACTGTTCTGTTTGTAGTATTAGTTAACGCTCCCTAACACTCCTGCTGCTTGGGTTTGAATTAGAATTTTTCTTGCACTGAGATTTACATAAATACATGAACTTTTCTGATCAGCATTTGTATTTAAATCAAATATAAAACCACAAAAAGTGAGTATAACTTTAGAATTTCTAAAATACACAGAATATTGTAGTTAAATATGTACACTCCGACAACAAAAACCGCTGTGAAGTCCCGTGGTAAATAAAATGGCCTGCATCTAACAGTCACAAACTCCACTAGCGATGAGCAGTAACTAGAATCTAACACGTACTTTTTGCCCCATTCCATCTTGATGTAAACACACACACCTCCACTGCGAGACTTATCGTACAGAGCTGCATTTCTGTCAGCTCGAAATGAGGTGAGCCCGTCTAGCTGAATGGCAGTGTCCATGACTCTGTCGCTGAGCTACGTCTCTGTGAAAACAAAGACACAGCAGTTTCTAAACATTTGCTGTGTAGTGCGTTCGAGTCAGATGTAGTCCAGTTTATTGTCCAGGGAGCAAACATTGGAAAATAGAATGGACGGGAAAGACGGCCGGCTGAGGTCTCCAAAATCAGGTGACGCCGAGGACCGGAGGCCTGGTCTCCGCAGCAAGCCGAGGTCGCAAAGCTTATCCAGCACATCAGTGTGCAGGTTAATTATTGCATGATTTCTGTATTTTATTCACTTCTGGCAGTTGTATACATGAACACCGCTGTCTCTGATGTCCATGTACTAGTAATAGTCGGGCTTAAAAGACGTAAATAAAAACCTAAAAAACAGCATGAAAGGAAAACTTTTATACTGAGTGGAGCTTATTTCAAAGTCAAGGAATACTTGCATTTATTCAGAAATGAATTCAACATCAGTGACAATGTCCAGAACAGTCCAGTAAAAGTGAGCAAGTGGGAACATGTAAAAGTCACTGTAAAATTTCTAGTCCTTTCACCTCCATAAATCTGAAAATGTGTGTTTGTCATGTGACTGCAGTAAGTTTCAGTGTTTTTGTACTGATGTCTAAGAGGAAGTATCACTGTGCGTGACGGGCGCAATAATAAACTGCAGTGTCTTCTGTCCTCATGCTGTTCATCTGCAGATACACCTGCTTCTTATGGTTGTCTCTGGAGATTGTGAAGTGGCCCTTAACAGTGCTGGAGTAATATATATCATTACTTTCCCAGGAGATATATGCAACCCATTCCAGTCCTTTTCCAGGTGCCTGTCTGATCCAAACCATACCATAGTAAAGAATGTCTAATCCAGACGATGTGCAGGTCAGTTTATGAGACTGATCAGGTTTGATGATCACTGATTCAGACTCGATCAGTGTCTGACTGCAGGAATCTGAAATAGAGGAATATTTAAAGGTAGGAATTAACATTAAAAATTACTTTAAAATATTTTTTAAATTATGTAATAAATAATACTAACATTGAATGAAGATTGCTAGAGTAAAGTAACACAAAACTCTGCCTAGTCCCATCTCAAAGAATTAAAATGATTCCTGCTGCTGTAAATGAACACAAACTGCTGCTATGTTGTTGGGCTGAATGTTTCAGCATAAATGGTTCAAACACAGGATTTGGTTTGCATGACACACCCACTAGAGATATAAAAACATCATGTGTTTCAGACAAAACATTGCTGTGTTAATTTTGTAGCATTGCTTAATCACACTCACACCCCATTTCATCTCCATATCAATTTAATGTGGAAAATAATTCAGCTGTTTGTTGTTATTATTAATAATGATATGAATGTGTTGTGAAGTAATTAACGCTTTCCTGAACTACACTGAACATTGTAAACAAACAGTGTAACCGAACATGACGTTCATTCTGGTATAGGCTGAAACCCTCTAGAGGCTTTATCTGACGAATCCAGAGAGAAAGAGCTGAGAAGATTCTAGATCAGGTGTTTTTAAATCCTAAAGAAGATTTGTAATCTCTAGTGAGCAGAAGAGAAAGCTGAAATCTAATATCACAACAGCTAGATGCTGAAACTATTCTTTATTCTTCTTCTTCTTTCTTAATCAAAAGTATAAAATAATCTGCTTCAAGAAATCGAATCAGAGTGAAGCAGGTGACTCGTCTTCTCTAAATTGCCCCTCGGTGTGAATGAGTGTGTGAATGTGTAACATGACCAGAATGTACGCTCAGTGTTCCTGGGATGGACTCTGGAGCCTGCACTCTGACCCAATAAAACACTTCCTAATGATGACCGAGTGACTGAATACATTACCCTGATTATTGTCTCGTGATACTGAATGATTATATGATTAGTTACAGTATATATGTCCTTACACCTCTAATTCCAGTAGTTTTGTTCTCTATTAATAAGAGCATAGACATTTGTTCTCTTCTGGACTCCTGAACACATAAAACCTGCAGACGCAGACGGGGAAAATGAGCTGCAGTTTATTTACAGAGTCATTTAAAGAACCGGAATATGAACATGTCTGATTCTGAACTTTGGGTGAGCAAGAGGATGTATTTGTATTATAACAGGGTGAATTTGCATAAACACACTTCAGCTGTTAGATTTCACAGTTTTATGAATCCTTCATGATAACAAGCAGCTGCTGCCCCCTACAGGTGATTTTTAATTCCAGGAGTTTGTAGTAGTGATGCTGCAGTAAACATCTACATTTCAGTTTGATCTCTCATCAGATTCTGTGCTGCTGAACAAACTCTGTGTTTCTAAATTCAGGAAATGAACCATCGACCTGTAGTGTTCCTGCAGCTGGCATCACAATCAGGAGGAATAAAAGCATGAATAGTACAGTATATAGTCCCAACTAGTCATCACAATCATTGATTTACCTCCATTCAAATACAGAAATACACCATAATGTACATGTGATACATAATGCGGATTATTATTATAAATATTAACTGCTAGAAGTGATTGTTATAAAGAGGAAGATCTGAGTGATGAGTGTGAATAGATGATGTTGTTTATAATAAAGGTCTCTGGGGTGCAGCTTCCTGCTGAGGGAATATTTACAGCTCACTAGGACGTGCTTGTGTAAGTTTTTGTACAGCTCTGGGACGTGCTTGTGTAAGTTTTTGTACAGCTCTGGAGTCTGTTGTGTCAGTGTGACTCTCGTGCACAGTAATAAACTGCCGTGTCTTCAGCTTTCAGACTCTTCACTTGTAGATACAGCAAGTTTTTATTGGTGTCTTTATTGATGGAGAACTGGCCCTGTAGAGACTGAGCGAATATTGTGCCAGTGCCAGTGTCAATGCGCCCGATCCACTCCAGTCCTTGTCCCGGTTTCTGACGGATCCAGTGCATATAGTAGCTGCCCATTGAGAATCCATAGACAGTACAGGACAGAGTGACCGAATCTCCAGGTCTCTTCACCACAGAATCAGAGGAAGTCAGGGACTGTCCATAAAAATCTGGAAGAGAAGAATAGAACTCAGTAATGTTATCTTATACTGATTATAATGCTTATAATCTTCACATAAGAAACATAAACATACATGAAATGAGTAGCAATAAAATACACTGTCCTAAAATCATCCTTCTCTGAGTTCTGCTTCACCCAGATTTAAAGTGTATGGGAGTGTTATCTCTCACAGAGCTCACTGGAAACTAGAGCAGCCAAGAACATGCTGTTTATACACCACTCTATTTGAATAGGAAGCGTCCATGACCACTATGGAGATGTTCAACCCACAACCACACGCTGCTCACTGGATAGATGAGTGGATGATAAGGTACTATGTAAATCTCTACAACAGAATGTTTCTCTATCAGAAAGGGAACCAAATCGAATCATTTTTAGAAGACACCTCACTCATCTAAGGAACACATTAGGAAACCTAAATGTAGGAATGGTTAAGTGGTGATGGTTTATTTCACACAGACGGCTTTCTCCTGCTCCTGTATTGAGAAGGAGTAAAGCTCAGTGACAGAAAGTAAGGAATAAAACACTTGGGGAGGTTTTGTTACAGAAAAATAATCAACAATGAATCAAAGCAGAGTTTCTGTTATCATCACAACATGAAGTCTTTTATTCATCACCATTCACAATTTTTCTTTTCTTTTATTATTTATTCATATGTTTAATCTTGTGTTAGGGCCAGAAAAACATGTTATTTCCTGTTATCATGTTCATTATTACAGCTAGAAACAGTCCTTCCCTCAACACTTGTCCTGATACTGAGGAAAAAGTACAAACTTTTCTGTCCTGAAGACTTTATCATGCTGTAAATAAAGTCACAGCTTTAACCCTGATCTCGCTCTGACACTGGAGACTCCTTCCAACAACACAAAATAAACATTCTGTTAACAGAAATCTTCATCATATCAAACACTGCAGATATTTTATCTTTTAATTAAATTTTCACAAACAATTTTTAATTCATTGTATTCCTAATTGTTTGAGAAGTTTTTAAATAACGTCTGAAGTGTTTGGAATGTAGGGATTAGTTACTCAATAAAATGTAGTTATTATTTCCTTAAAGAAGTGAATTGTGATGAGGTTGTTGTGCAGCACTGCAGCTTGTTGTGTCACTGTGTGGATCACGAGCGCAGTAATACACAGCTGTGTCTTCAGTCTGCATGTTCTGTCCCCGTAAGGTCACAGAGTTACTGGAAGTGTCTTGAGAGACCACAAACTTGTCTTTAAGTGAATCTTTTTGACGAATATCTCCATCATAATAAATTAAATTGATCCATTCTAAAGCTTTTCCTGCAGGTTGTCGAATCCAAGCTGTTGCTCGGTGGCTGCTGCTATCAGTGATAGAAGCTCCAGACACTTTACAGGTGATGGTTAAAGTCTCTCCTGGCTTTATAAGCAGTGAGTCTGGCTGGATGAGCTCAGTAGCACAGAACACATCTGTAAAAAGAGAAAAAGAAAAGGTGGACATGTTGAACTGAAAGATGAAATAATAAAGCTTCAATCCAAACACTCACAGGGGGCGAGAGCCAGCAGCAGCAGTGGAGCTGAAGCAAACATGTTTGTGTTGAAGGAAGACTAATGAGAAGTGTTTCCTCTCTAGATCAGAACGCTGCTAATATTACAAGAGGAGATGCAGATTTGCATAAACATTACAGAGAGGCTGTGTTGAGTGCAGCTCTGCAGCTGTTAATCACACTCACACCCCGTTTCATCTCCATATCAATTTAATGTGGGAAATAATTCATCTGGTTGTTATTATTAATAATGATATGAACGTGTTGTGATGTAATTAACGCTTCCTGTGAAGGTCAGATTGAAAAGTGATCTATTTCCAGTTCCCTCAAATTAATCTGAATCTCCACCATAATCCATGAAAATGATAATAATTAGATAAACGATCCTTTATGTCGTTATCAGTCATGTGTAGGCTGCACTCTAGAGAATTACATTAACAGATGATTCTCATGTCTGCAAATTTCCTGCTTTCTGTTATGAGAAGGTGAATATGAACATGGCTGAAGCTGTTAAAGCCAAACTTACAGTACAGAGGTACAGTTAGACTACGGAGTTCACATATCCAACCCATTCCAGAGCTTTCCCTGGTTTCTGTCTGATCCAGTGCATGTTGTACTCAGTCATATCAGAGCCGTGTATCTTACAGGAGATCTTCACAGTTAAAGTTGAGATATTTAATTCATGAAGTTACTGCTACAAACCTGAAGATAATTATTTTCTAATAATTAATGGCACTGATTACTATGATCACGTTTCCTCTTATACAGTAGCAGTCTGTGAACGGTGATAATTTATTTATTAATTAAAGAAGAATATGGTGAACTCTATTTACGTTTAATGTTACAGTTAATGTTGTTGGAGTTGTCTCTGGTTATTTCCAAACATCCCTCAATGTCTTTGGCGTATATTGTTTTACTGGAATCAGGCCAGATGACCCCAATCCATTCTAGAGCTTTTCCAGCTTGTTGTCTGATCCACAATTTCTCACACATTTACACAAATTCTAATTTGTTGATGTGATTATTATTAGACAAAGACACTACAGTATATAAAGTTCAGGTAAGTGATGTGATCATAATGGTCTTTAGAGATATAATATGGATTTAAATCAACAATATTAACATAAACAAATAACTAGCTTGAAATGTTTTGTGATCATTTCTGGGATATATATATATTTTTTATTTTTTATTTATTTATTTTTTTGTTAGACTCAGATAGATCAGTGTTGTGTCTTGTGAACATTGAAACACGTCTCACTGTAGTTCAAGAGCGCAGTAATACTCAGCTGTGTCTTCAGTCTGCATGTTCTGTCCTGTTAATGTCACTGTGCTGCTGGACGTGTCTCTGGAAATCTGAAACCTGCTTTTCAGTTTCTCACTGTAGTAAGTGTTACCATCACCACATATCTCTCCGATCCATTGCAGAGTTTTTCCTGCAGGTTGTCGTATCCAGTGTGTACAGTAGCTGTTATCAGTTAATGAATATCCAGACACTTTACAGGTCAGAGTCAGTGACTGACCAATAGTTAATACTGTGGATCCGGTCTGGATCAGCTCAACACTGTGAACACCTGTTAAAGAAAAGTTATTTTAATGATGTAAAAGCAAAAAGCTTTAAGGAACCAAAACTGTATTACATGTCAAATGTAAAAACACTTACAGTGTACGGCTGCCAGCAGCAGCAGCAGTAGGGATGTAGAGATCATGGTGTGTGTTGGAGCAGAAGCTAAAGCTCTTGGTCTTTGTTGCTTAAATCTGGCACTAAAACAAATTCCTCACATGTGAAAACATGCCTGGCAATAAAGCTGATTCTGATTCTGATTCTGATTCTGATAAATGAGAAAACTTCCTCATCTTTTAAACATGTCTGTATTTTTTAGAGATATCTATCACTGCAGATTGAGTTTATGTTTGAACCAATAAGAAGCTTAAGGCAGGTGTTAATGAGTAAGTTTATACACTATCAGGTGTTTTCAGGTGAATTTATAATAAGAAAACTTACAGAAATTATTGGTTATTTAGAACAGGAAACTTTATTTACATACATTTATTGCTATATGTAATTTGGAACCTTATTTTATAACAGCATTATTTAGTTTGTTATTATTAATAATGATATGAACGTATCGTGATGTAATTAACGCTTCCTGTGAAGGTTGCAAATCTGATCTATTTCCAGTTCCCTCAGATTAATCTGAATCTTTCTCTGGTTTCTGTTGGATCCAGTGCATGAGGTTCATGGAGAAGTACAGTAGGAGACAGAGACATACATGCAAATTTCTCATATTATATTTTAATCTTGAGCACCATCCTCTTTCATTCACATTCACAGAAGAGGACTTGCAGTCTCTGCTCACTTTATTCAACAATTTGGAATTTTCCCTACTCCATACACACCTGATTGAACTGTTATTGTATACATTTATATAGTCTCCAGCTTCTTACTGTCAATCAGTATGATTTTCTCCTTCTATCTATAATATTTAGAAAGCAGCACATCCTATTATTGTCATATATTGTACATATATTGTACTTATTACACTTATTACAGACCTATATATGAAATGACCACAACTGCATGATTCAAAGACTATTTATAAAATATGTAGAATTTTGCAGTCTGGTTAACTGCGTAACAAATATTACAAAACTGATACACCATGAATAGTAAGTACATCACTTTCCTGTGTTCATCACATCACATGTTAGATAGCAGCACTTTTCTTGTGCATGTAAAGTAATAGTGAACATAAGCATTGCCCCCCTTTTGCAGCTTTTTCGCCTACATGACCTACCCAACAAAAAGTGGTACAGCTCCCACATACTTTGACACACAGAGGATTTCTCATTTGAAAGAAGAGATTCTCTAGTTTCAGAGTAGTTGCAGTAACTAGTTGCAGATTGATTCTAGGCCTTACAGGTACAAAGTTACAGGGGTTTGAATGCAGGTTTTCATTTCCGCCTGGGTTGTTTACCTGATAAACTGATTAATCTTATTTTTCTGGAACATGTTAGGGACCAAATAACAGCTCATAGAGTCATTTTCACCAAAAAAAATTCAAGTCAAAAGACCCAAAAATGGATTTTATATGAATATTTTTCTACAGACATGGTCGTCTGGTGCAGTGTTTTTGTGTACTTGTTTACTATATAACTTTGAAATAAAAGGCTGCAGGCTCAGTCTGAAAGGCCATAAACAAGCCTAGACTCTCTCTCTATCACTCTGGTGTGAAAACAGGCCTGTAACTTGACACCCTGAGCTGTGAGAGGGACAAAAGGTCAGGGATTACGCAAGAATTCTTCTGCGCATCCAGTTCACGCAGACACAGTCAAAGAATGTAAGGCATGCCGCATACCGTTGGAATCGTCTGCTTATTGGCTAAACGGCTGTATAGGTCCCAGCCCATTTCATTGCTATTGGAAGGAGTAATTGTCAGTCAAAGGCGGGTTCCCAAAAATGATGTCATGCCACCATTGGCTTCTCAGCCGTCTATCTCTGCCATACAAGCACCGATTGGCTCAAATGAGGGCTTATTTGATTCGTTAGGACCTGGGCTATAAATATGACGTAGACTTTGAATTTTTGAATATCCCAATTAGGAGTTAGAGCGGCAAAACGAGATGATGGCGCACTTCTGTTTCCAGTTTTCAGAACACTAACGGAATATTTGCGGCGCGACCAGAGCGTTTTGGATTAAAAGGCTTACAGATTTCAATTCCTTGGACCTGTGTGGATTTTTGTGGATTATTTGTGTTGGAATATATTACCCCAGTGAAGAAAGAGACGCGTCTAAAGGTAAGGGAAAAACCGGTCTAGCGCCACCTAGGTCAGTTTTGTCCAAATTTTTTTTCTAATTGTATGAAGGCTGTGAATCATATTGTGCTTTGTGTGTGGGCTTAAAAAATTATTGAGAGTATAAACTTTACTAGGTAAATAGGTTTTTTCGTGTTTTTGGAGGATTTGATGCTTTAAAGTTGAATTGAAGCTTGTTTCTTGGTCATCCCCTAGTGGTCACTTTGACTTTCCTTCTCTTTTTTTTCATTTGAGAAGAAACTGCCCGGTTGTGTGGAATCGGAGACAGTAATTCATTTTGTTATAAAACCTATTGACTACTGTTATTCATATCTATATATTCTTATACATATTTAAATTTACTTACTTAAATATATAAGTATATACATTCTATATTATTATTATTATTATTATTATTATTATTATTATTAATAATGATATGAACGTGTTGTTACTGTATGTAATTAATGCTTCCTGTGATGGTCAGATTGAAATCAGATGTATTTACAGTTCTCTCAGATTAATCTAAATCTGTTCCTAGTTTCTGTTGGATCCAGTGCATGAGGTACATGGAGAAGTACAGTAGGAGACAGAGACTTACAGACATGTACATCACTTTCCTGTGTTCATCACATCACATGTTAGATAGCAGCACTTTTCTTGTGCATGTAAAGTAATAGTGAACATAGTGAGAGCTTAAACATTCAAAGCCAGAAAAAAGACATTCAGAAAACCTCAGGTTTCAAAGAAATCAATGAAAATATCTAAATAATATCAATGTTATTAGTTTTCTTTGTACAACATATTTAAGAATAAATCCTGTATTGCAATTTCAATATAAATCGAAACAAAAAACTAATTTTACTATATATCAATTTATCATTTCCTACAATTATGTACAAGTCAATCCCACTAGGACAAGGAACAATAACTTGAGTGAGCAGGACTGTAAATTTGGTCATTATCAATCTAAATCATAACTCAATTATAATATGATGTATAGATGTCAGTATTAATTTACATGATTTAAAAAGTATACATTTAAAATATAATTATAGTTTAAAATTTAGCACTACAATCTCATTAAATCAACTGACAAAGCTGGCTGATGTCTTCATGGATTCCTCTAGATGTAAAAACCTCCTCATCGCATAAACTTCTCAAATCTGTGATTTTAAATCTATAAAAGTTGGAACATTTAAAAGATATTCTCAGGTAAGTGAACACACTCTTCATATTGGCAAATTCAGTAAGGAGTAAAGCACAAGGGGTGTGTTGTTATAGGACAATAATCAAGGACCAGGTATATCACAAGGACCAGGTTACATCACAGTCAGGAATTGTAGAGGTGGTGGACGAAGGTGCCGATAATCTTTGTGTAAAATACAAACAAAACCAATGAAATTGTGAATTTCTGCACCCTTTGGTTTTACTGTGACACAAAGTTACTGCTACAAATGTGTAGATAATAAATTTCTAATAATCAATGCCACTTTCAATAATTATGCCACTTAATCAAAGTTACAATTTATTTATTAATTAAAGAAGAATATGGTGAACTATTTTTACGTTTATAATTACAATTATTGTTGTGAATTTTTTGTGAAATGTATGTATTCAATAATCACTGATTGAAGTCGGACATTTTTCCTCTTTGTTCCTTTGTGGGAATTTTACAATAAGAGACAGTCTCACAGAAATACATAGAAATTGTGGAGTATCTAGATGTGACTGAGGATATGAGAATATGTTGTACTTTATGTTGTGCCAAAAGACACTTACAATGTTACAGTATATTTGTTGAGCTCATAAGGTCTTGTTAGTGATATGATTATTACAGTGTTTATTATGTGCAGTAACATTAAAGATTTTGTATTATGGTTTAAAATCTATATTACAATCATTTAAACAAATAACTATTTTTTATCTCTTTATTCTCATTTGTGGATTATTTATTTGCTTGTTTTACATTTTGTTAGACTCCTATAGATCAGTGTTGTGTCTAGTGTTATTGTGGACACTGAATGAGGAGTTTTTGTACAGGGATGTTGTTTATTCATCTCACTGTGGGGTAACGAGCGCAGTAATACACAGCTGTGTCTTCAGTCTGCATGTTCCAACCACAGGAGGATGTAGTTACATAAATTAGTGTTTTTATTTGTCCAACCTGTGTTTAACAACCCAAATAACTAATCACACAATATGGAAAGAGTGAAAAAGAAGAGAAAATGTAGATATTTGTCTGATAATGACGGATACTGAATGAGTCTCATACAGAATGCAGTTTGTGGATTCACTTTTTTTCACTTTATTTGTTGAGCTCTGCTGCCTCCTTCAGTTGTTTCAGTTATTGAAGCTCAGACTATGAGAACAGACTGTGTGTTAAACACAACACACTGCTGGAAACATGCTGTATTATTCCTGAATCCACTCATTAAACACTGATTCCAACTGCTGGTTAAAAATCCTGTAAAATGAAGGGATTAATAATGGTTAAGAATGAAGACTCTTTTAATAATGTTTTTTTTTTTTATTTAAAAATGACTTTGTGTGACTGTATTTTAAAATGCTGCAAACGATTCTGACTTCATTCCAATGGAAGAAAGTGAAAGTGTGACTGAGATGATTTATTAGTTACACTGAGAGGATGTCTGTAACATGTCTCATAAGGTTTTTGTAAGAGGAATCCACTATTCTGTCTCACTGTGTGTAACGAGCGCAAGGAAAGAGTGACAAAAAATGCAAAAACAAGTGAAGAGAAAAGCGATGAAAATTAAGCAAAATTAATGTAAAGAAAACTGAAATTGTAGCAGTTCAGTTAAGAGAATTTCAGTTAAGTTCGTTAATTTTGGTGAAGTTTAGTTAAGTTCCATTTAAGTGTAAAGTAGCATTAAGAGTGTACAGTAGCGAGTAAGTGAACGAAAGTGAAACGTACGAGACAAAATTCCTCCTAACTCCTCCACCTGTTTACTCCTCCCTCAACCTCCGTGCACATCTTCCGTTAGCTCAAGTCGTCTGATCTCCAAGGTAAATAATCCACTTTATAGTAAAACCAGTTTTTTTTTTTTTTTTTTTTAACATTCTCTTTTATTACTCTGTTTTATACAATATTTGTCATTTATAAATACAGGTACTGTACATTTTTCATATGCAAAACACAAAGAAAACAACTAGAGTGAAATTTTGCGAGCTGGAACGGATTAATGGGATTTCAATTAATTTAAATGGGGAAAATTGTTTTGAGATACGAGCAAATTGAGATATGAGCAAGCTCACAGAACAAATTAAACTCTTATCTTGAGGTATTACTGTATATTGAACTCTTTATGTTAATTTTATGGAACTTTTGTGAGATAATCACTAATTAAAGTCAGACATTTTTCTGTAAATGTTATTTATTTCCCTTTTGGTTCCTCTGTAAGAATATGACTATAAGAGACAGTCTCAGTGTTCATTGTGTCACAGAAATACATAGAAATTGTGGAGTATCTAGATCTGACTGGGGATATGAGAACATGTCGTACTTTAATGAAACCTACAATGTTACGGTATTTGTTAAGCTGTAGCGCCACCTGCAGATCTTGTGAAAATGGACTCTACATTGAATATCCTTTTCTCTTTGACCATATCTGGATTTTAGATGATTGATTTAACATGTTTGTACCACTGTGGTTTATAGCACAGTAATAAACAGCAGAATCCTGGGCACTCAAACCGGACAGCTGCAGATACACCATGGAGTTGTCTCTGGTTATTTCCAAACGTCCCTCAATGTCTTTGGTGTACACTGTTTTACTGGCATCGTACCAGATAGCCCCAATCCATTCTAGAGCTTTTCCCGCTTGTTGTCTGATCCAGTTCATGCCATAGTCACCAAAGTTAAACCCAGATCCTTTACAGGAAAGACTCAGAGTTTCTCCAGTTTTTTCACCACTGAAACAGTGGGAATAGACTCAAGACTCTGACACTGAATACCTGATTCAGAAAAAATAAAACATTAGTGTATTTTAAAATAAACAATAAAATATATTTGGGATTCAGCATGAGAACTCACCTATGAGGCTGATTAGTAGCAGGAATAAGGAGAGTGGGATCTTCATGGTGAGTGTTGATGAGACTCGATCGCTCTACTTAACTCAGCTGCACATAAATACTGCATGGACACACAGCAGTCTGGATTTGTGTTAAATCTACATTGAAACTATTTAAAAAAAATGAACTAACTTTAATCTCTGTTTGTTTATTTATTTATTCATTTATTTATTTTACAATTTAAAAAATTTGGATAGATCATTGTTGTGTTGTCTTGTTATTGTGAACACTGAAAGAGGAGTTTTTGTACAGTGATGTTGTTTATTCCTCTCACTGTGGTCTTCGAGCACAGTAATACACAGCTGTGTCTTCAGTCTGCATGTTCTGTCCTCCAATTGTTATTGTGTTAGTAGAAGTGTCTCTGGAGATGCTGAACTTATTTTTCAGTTTCTCACTGTAACCTGTACTCCCACCACTGCCGATGTATCCAATCCACTCCAGAGCTTTTCCTGCAGGTTGTCGAATCCAATGTGTTTCATAGCTCGAAACTGAATATGAAACCTTGCACTGGATGGAGAGACTCTGGCCTGGCTGGACTGTCATGGAAGCAGGCTGAGTCAGTTCCTCACCATGCACATCTGTGGAGGAAAACACATGGTGATATCTCACACAATATATGCTGCACCTTTATTCTTCATCTAGTAAATGAATGAATTTGATAAAGCACTCACAAGAAGCAGCTGCCAGCAGGAGCAGTAGAGATGTAGAGAACATGGTGTGTGTTGTTTGGACTGGAGTCTTCTCTGTTCTCCAAAGTTTAACAGACACCATCACATCATATAAATAGAGTGAGATCCAGCTCTGACACTTGGATTTGTTTATCTGCTGATGATGGGAGGAGAATGTATCTGAAGTGTATTTAAATCATGAGGAGGAGATTCATTTGATGGAGGATGTGTGGGTTTGTAAAGTCAACGCTTTCTCTTTGGAGTTGTAAACATGTTTTCTTACAGTGTTCATGCTATAATTGATTGATAATTGATTTTCATCATTCAACTGCCAGCATGAACATAAAGAATGACTGGAGTTTTTCTTTCTTAACTGTGTGTATTTACAAATGATAAGTAGTTCATGCTAAAAAGCATGTTATACAAGATATAAAACACTTGTGGGTGTGATGTAATACTGTCATGTTAAATAGAAAGTACACACAACTGAACTCTACGGTAATTCAAATTATTTAAAAATTACCTTATGACACTTTCCAGATTGATGGACAGATTCTCTAAGTGTAATAAGTCTGTCCGTGTTTTTGCCCTGTTTCTGTCTGCTGTCTTGTCCCTCTGTTAATTGTTGGCCCCGCCCACCTATTTGTTACCATGGACACTACTTGCACTCTTGCAATCTCTTCCCCATTTGTTTTGTCTTTGTCTCTGATTGTCTCTGCTTTTTGAACCGACCGGGTCGACGGAACCGATCGGGTCGACTAAACCGGCTGAACCGACCTGGCTCTTCCACAACACAAACTCGACCCGCCCTCCCACCCTTGTTGCGCCTTCGGGACTGGTTTCTGCGGCCTTGGGAGCGTCTGGAAGCCGCTCTGGGAAGGGGGGGGGGGGGGTGTCTGTAATAAGTCTGTCTGTGTTTTTGCCCTGTTTCTGTCTGCTGTCCTGTCCTGCTGTTAATTGTTGGCCCTGCCCACTTATTTGTTACCATGGACACTACTTGCACTCAATCTTTTCCCCAGGTGTTTTGTCTTTGTCTCTGATTGTCTCTGCTTTGTGATTGGTCCCTGTTTACTACATTTACTCTGTTTGTTCACTTCCCTGGTGTTGGTCGTTGTTGGTATGTGGTGTGTTCCTGTCCATGTTCTTGTTTCCTGTTTTGTTCTGTGTTCTGCCTTGTATTGCCTGCCTGTTCATTTGTGTTTTGGATTAAAACTTGAAACTGCATTTGGATCCACACTCACCTTTGTCTCACCACGTCTCATCGTGAAACTAAGATAAATGCTGATGTCTTTTATACTTGCTGTTATTTAAACACACAACGAAAGGCTCCAGAAATGCAAACTGGCAAAACTTCTGTTTTTATAGCGATATTATAAATCACATTTGCTAGTGATCAATTATTCAATGGCATTGTAGTGGCAACACCTGGCTGCTACTTACCCTCTTAATTCCTGTGGAAGTGAGGGTGTACTTATTTTTTCACACCTGGCTTCTCCATATTAGCTTCATTTTTGTTAAATATATATAACGAAATGGTATAAAATGTTGTGTTCTTGTTCATCTGAGGTTTTATTATCTAATTTCAAGACCTGCTAAAGTCCAGATAAATTTTTATTATGTCTTAATAGTAAACCCAGAATTCAAGAGGGTGCACTTTGAGGGTACCACTCTGACTTACAAGTGGTAACATGTAAGTCAGAGACACTGTAAACATTTTGTTTCTTTCACCTCCAAGAATCTGAAAATGTGGGTTTGTCATATGTCTGTAGTAAGTCAAAAAAAAAGTGTTTTTGTACTGATGTGTAAGGGGAAGTATCACTGTGTGGTTCACGGGCGCAGTAATAAACTGCAGTGTCTTCTGTCCTCATGTTGTTCATCTGCAGATACACCTGCATCTTACTGTTGTCTCTGGAGATGGTGAAGCGGCCCTTAACAGTGCTGGAGTAACGTATGTCACTACTGCCACTTGAGATCCATGCAATCCATTCCAGTCCTTTTCCAGGCGCCTGTCTGATCCAACCCATATGTGAGCCACCAAAGTTAAATCCAGATGCTGTGCAGATCAGTTTATGAGACTGATCAGGTTTGATGGTCACTGGATCAGACTCGATCAGTGTCTGACTGCAGGAATCTGAAATAGAAGAATATGCAAAAGTAGAAATTAACATTAAAAATTAATTAAAATGTTTTTTTAAATGATGTAATAAATAATACTAACATTGAATGAAGATTACTAGAGTAAAGTAACACAAAACTCTGCCTAGTCCCATCTCAAAGAATTAAAATGATTCCTGCTGCTGTAAATGAACACAAACTGCTGCTATGTTGTTGGGCTGAATGTTTCAGCATAAATGGTTCAAACACAGGATTTGGTTTGCATGACACACCCACTAGAGATATAAAAACATCATGTGTTTCAGACAAAACATTGCTGTGTTGAGTGCAGCTCTGCAGCTGTTAATCACACTCACACCCCGTTTCATCTCCATATCAATTTAATGTGGAAAATAATTCAGCTGTTTGTTATTATTAATAATGATATGAAGGTGTTGTGATGTAATTAACACTTTCCTGAACTACACTGAACATTATAATCAAACCGTGTAGCCGAACATTACGTTCATTCTGGTATAGGCTGAAACCCTCTAGAGGCTTTATCTGATGAATCCAGAGAGAAAGAGCTGAGAAGATTCTAGATCAGGTGTTTTTAAATCCTACAGAAGATTTGTAATCTCTAGTGAGCAGAAGAGAAAGCTGAAATCTAATATCACAACAGCTAGATGTTGAAACTATTCTTTATTCTTCTTCTTCTTTCTTAATCAAAAGTTTAAAATAATCTGCTTCACGAAATGGAATCAGGAGTGAAGCAGGTGACTCGTCTTCTCTAAATTGCCCCTCAGTGTGAATGAGTGTGTGAATGTGTAACATGACCAGAATGTACGCTCAGTGTTCCTGGGATGGACTCTGGAGCCTGCACTCTGACCCAATAAAACACTTCCTAATGATGACCGAGTGACTGAATACATTACCCTGATTATTGTCTCGTGATACTGAATGATTATATGATTAGTTACAGTATATATATCCTTACACCTCTAATTCCAGTAGTTTTGTTCTCTATTAATAAGAGCACAGACATTTGTTCTCTTCTGGACTCCTGAACACATAAAACCTGCAGACGCAGACGGGGAAAATGAGCTGCAGTTTATTTACAGAGTCATTTAAAGAACCGGAATATGAACATGTCTGAATCTGAACTTCGGGTGAGCAAGAGGATGTTTTTGTATTATAACAAGGTGAATTTGCATAAACACACTTCAGCTGTTAGATTTCATAGTTTCATGAATCCTTCTAGAAAACAAGCAGCTGCTGCCCCCTACAGGTGATGTTTAATTCCAGGAGTTTGTAGTAGTGATGCATTAAACATCTACATTTCAGTTTGATCTCGCGTCAGATTTTGTGCTGCTGAACAGACTCTGTGTTTCTAAATTCAGGAAATGAACCATCGACCTGTAGTGTTCCTGCAGCTGGCATCACAATCAGGAGGAATAAATGCATAAATAGAGCTGATTTACCTCCAGTCAAATACGTAAATATTCCATGACCACTATGGAGGTGTTCAACCCACAACCACATGCTGCTTACTGGATAGATGAGTGGATGATAAGGTACTATGTAAATCTCTACAACAGAATGTTTCTCTATCAGAAAAGGAACCAAATCAAATCATTTTAAGAAGACACCTCACTACAAAGTTATTTCCTGTTATCATGTTCATTATTACAGCTAGAAACAGTCCTTCCCTCAACATTTGTCCTTAAACTGTGGAAAATGTAGAAACTTTTCTGTACTGAAGACTTTCTCATGCTGAAAATAAAGTCACAGCTTTAACCCTGATCTCGCTCTGACACTGGAGACTCATTCCAACAACACAAAATAAACATTCTCTTTACAGAAATCTTCATCATATCAAACACTGCAGATAGTTTATCTTCTAATTAAATGTTCACAAACAATTTGTAATTCAATATCTTCCTAATTGTTTGAGAAGCTTTTAAATGATGTATGAGGTGTTTGGAATGTAGGGATTAGTTACTCAGTAAAATGTAGTTATTATTTAATTAAAGAAGTGAATTGTGATGAGGTTTTTGTGCAGCACTGCAGCTTATTGTGTCACTGTGTGTTACACGAGCGCAGTAATACACAGCTGTGTCTTCAGTCTGCATGTTCTGTCCTCTCAGTGTCACCGTGCTGCTGGAGGCATCTTTAGAAATACTGATCTTGCTTTTTAGAGACTCTTTATAACCTATACTTCCACCCCCCCAAATGTTGTTTATCCATTCCAGAGTTTTCCCTGCAGGATGTCGAATCCAAGCTGTGGCGTAGCTGTTATCAGTAAGTGAGTAACCGGATACTTTACAGCTGAGGATTAAAGAATCTCCAGGCTTTAACATCACTGAGGTGTCCTGAGTGAGCTCTACTGCACATTCCACATCTGAAAAAAAGACATGTCACAATTCCAGTCAAAAATCTATGTACAGTAGGTTATAACTGCAGGAATTTACTAGCAGCTCTGAGATCATTAGTGAAGTGAAACTCACAGGATGAAGCTGCCAGCAGCAGCAGAACTGGAAGGAACATCGTATAACTAAAAGCAGTGCTAAACTCTCCAGAGCCCACAGTGACCGTGGCTGATATTTCTCTATATGTAGCTGTAAGGGGAACATTTTACATATTCATTTACATATTGTTATGCTGGTCTTCTACAGGTGTCAATAATCACAGTGAAAAATGTTCCTTGGTGGCTTTCACGCCCTATTGCAGGTTTTTCGCCTACATGACCTACCCAACAAAAAGTGGTACAGCTCCCACATACTTTAACACACAGGAGTGAGCCTGGTCTCATTGGAAAGATTCTCTAGTTTCAGATACAAGTGTCAGATTGATTCTAGGCCTTACTGCCACAAAGGTACAGAGGCTAGAATGGAAGGTTTTCATTTCTGCCTGAGTTGTTTACCTGATAAACTGATTAATCTTATTTCTCTGGAACATGTTAGGGACCAAATAACAACTGAGGGTCAGAGCCACATGTCTTGGCTTTCACCAAAAAAAAGTCAAAAGACTCAAAAATGGCTTCAATAAAAATATTTTTCTACGGACATGTCCGTCCGGTCATGTGTTCTTGTTTACTTGTTTACTGTATAACTTTGAATTAAAAGACTGCATGCTCAGTTTAAAAGGCCTAAAACAAACAGAGACTCTCTGTCTAGAAGTCTGCTGTGAAAAAAGGCCTGTAATCTGACACCCTGAGCTGTGAGAGCGTGAAAAAGTCGAGAATTGCGCAATAAATCCAGTGCGCATCCATTTCTGCGCAGCTGAGGCCTCGGAGACGTGGCATGTTGCATGCCGTTGGAATCGTCTCCTTATTGGCTAAAGAGCTGTAAAGGTCCCGGCCCATTTCATTGCTATTGGAAGGAGCAATTGTCAGTCAAAGGGAGGGTTCCCACATAGGATGGAGAGATATCATTGGCTTCTCAGCCGTCCATCTCTGCAATACAAGCGCCGATTGGCTGAAGTGAGGGCTTGTTTGATTCGTTAGGCCCTGGACTACAAATCTGACGCAACAGTGTAATTTTTGAAACCTCCAATGAGAAGTTAGAGCCGAAACAACGGATGGCGGCGCACTTCTGTTTCCAGTTTTCGGTCACAAACGGAATATTTGCGAGGCGACCAAAGCGTTTTGGATTAAAAGGCTTACAGATTCCAGTTCCTTGGACCTTTGGGGATTTTTGTGAACCATTTGTTTTGGAAAATATTACCCCAGTGAAGAAAGGGAAGCGTCTAAAGGTAAGGGAACAACTGGTCTAGCGCCGCCTAGTTCAGTTCACCACCAATTTTGTTTCAAATAGTATGACGGCTATAAATCATATTATGCTTTGTGTGTGGGCTTAAAAAATCTTGAGAGTCTAAGCTTTACTAGAAAAATAAGTTTAACCGTGTATTTAGAAGATTTAATGCTTAAACGCTACAACGAAGCTGGCTACAACGAACTGTTTCTGGCTCAGCCCCTAGTGGTCATTTTGTCTTCCGTGCTGTGGACGGCACGGCGACCCGAAACAGGCTTAACCAGTATGACTGCAGGCTGAACCAGTTCAATACATTTAATACATGTGAACAACAATCATGCCATTATTCAGGTGCATTCTATCAAACAGGAAAATGTACACAATGATCTGCATCTTTCCAAAATTCTCCACACACTTACCAGATGTAGCTGTTAACAGCAAGAGTAGAAGTGTAGAGAACATGGTTTGATCTGAACCTGAACCCAGATCCTCACTTCTCCTCCTTGTAGTTAGACTACGGAGTTCACATATCCAACCCATTCCAGAGCTTTCCCTGGTTTCTGTCTGATCCAGTGCATGTTGTACTCAGTCATAACAAAGCCGTGTATCTTACAGGAGATCTTCACAGTTAAAGTTGAGATATTTAATTCATGAAGTTACTGCTACAAACCTGAAGATAATTATTTTCTAATAATCAATGGCACTGATTACTGTGATCACTTTTCCCCTTATACAGCAGCAGTCTGTGAACGGTGACTATTTATTTATTTATTAAAGAAGAATATGGTGAACTCTATTTACGTTTAATGTTACAGTTAATGTTATGGAACTTTTTTGAAATGTATGTGTTCAATAATCACTAATTAAAGTCAGACATTTTTCTGTAAATGTTATTTATTTCCTTTTGGTTCCTCTGTAAGAATATGACTATAAGAGACAGTCTCAGTGTTCATTGTGTCACAGAAATACATAGAAATTGTGGAGTATCTAGATCTGACTGAGGATATGAGAATATGTTGTACTTTAATGAAACCTACAATGTTACAGTATATTTGTTAAGCTGTAGCGCCACCTGCAGATCTTGTGAAAATGGACTCTACATTGAATATCCTTTTCTCTTTGACCACATCTGGGATTTTGGACAATTGATTAACATGTTTGTACCACTATGGTTTCTAGCACAGTAATAAACAGCAGAATCCTGGACACTAAAACCAGTCAGCTGCAGATACACCATGGTTTTAGGAGTTGTGTCTGGTTATTTCCAAATGTCCCTTAATGTGTTTGTGTATATTGTTTTACTGGCATCATACCAGATAACCCCAATCCATTCTAGAGCTTTTCAGGCTTCTTGTCTGGTACACAATTTCTCACACGTTTACACAAATTCAAATTTGTTGATGTGATTATTATTAGACAAAGACACTACAGTATATAAAGTTCAGGTAGGTGATGTGATCATAATAGTCTTTAGAGATATAATAATCGTCAGGTCAAGTCAAGTAATATGGATTTAAATCAACAATATTAACATAAACAAATAACTAGCTTGAAATGTTTTGGGATAATTTGTGGGATATATATATTTTTGTTACACTCACACTAAAATACATCTTTCACACTTTCTCATATATGTTCAAACAAATTCTCATTTGTGTTGTGATTTTTATTAGTCAAAGCCACAAAGGTCTATAAAGTTAAGGATAGTGATATGATTATAATTGTCTTTATGATCACAAAAAGTTTCAAGCTAGTTATTTGATTAAATTATTAGTGTTTACTTAAACCCATAATAAGACATAAAGTGAATATTCATAATATTCATTTATCATTCTGTTTAATTTATAACCTTACATTATAACAGCATTATAAAATACATCTTGTCATGTTACTGAGAAACCTCACAACCACAGGAGGATGTAGTTATATAAATTATATATTTGTCCACCCTGTGTTTAACAACCCAAATAACTAATCACACATTATGGAAAGAGTGAAAAAGAAGAGAAAATGCAAATATTTGTCTGATAATGACTGATACTGAATGAGTCTCATACAGAATGCAGTTTGTGGATTCACTTTTTTTCACTTTATTTGTTGAGCTCTGCTGCCTCCTTCAGTTGTTTCAGTTATTGAACCTCAGACTATGAGAACAGACTGTGTGTTAAACACAACACACTGCTGGAAACATGCTGTATTATTCCTGAATCCACTCATTAAACACTGATTCCAACTGCTGGTTAAAAATCCTGTAAAATGAAGGGATTAATAATGGTTCAGGATGAAGACTCTTTCACTAATGTTTTCTTTTTTATTTAAAAATGACTTTGTGTGACTGTGTTTTAAAATGCTGCAAACGATTCTGACTTCATTCCAGTGGAAGAAAGTGAAAGTGTGACTGAGATGATTTATTAGTTCCACTGAGAGGATGTCTGTAACATGTCTCATAAGGTTTTTGTAAGAGGAATCCACTATTCTGTCTCACTGTGTGTAACGAGCGCAGTAATACACAGCTGTGTCTTCAGTCTGCATGTTCTGTCCTCCAATTGTTATTGTGTTAGTAGAAGTGTCTCTGGAGATGCTGAATTTATTTTTCAGTTTCTCACTGTAAGCTGTACTCCCATCACTGCTGATGCGTCCAATCCACTCCAGAGCTTTTCCTGCAGGTTGTCGAATCCAAGCTGTATAATAGCTCGTAACTGAATATGAAACCTTGCACTGGATGGAGAGACTCTGGCCTGGCTGGACTGTCATGGAAGCAGGCTGAGTCAGTTCCTCACCATGCACATCTGTGGAGGAAAACACATGGTGATATCTCACACAATATATGCTGCACCTTTATTCTTCATCTAGTAAATGAATGAATTTGATAAAGCACTCACAAGAAGCAGCTGCCAGCAGGAGCAGTAGAGATGTAGAGAACATGGTGTGTGTTGTTTGGACTGGAGTCTTCTCTGTTCTCCAAAGTTTAACAGACACCATCACATCATATAAATAGAGTGAGATCCAGCTCTGACACTTGGATTTGTTTATCTGCTGATGATGGGAGGAGAATGTATCTGAAATGTATTTAAATCATGAGGAGGAGATTCATCTGATGGAGAATGTGTGGGTTTATAAAGTCAACTTTCAACAAGATTTTTTTATTTGGAACGTTGTCTTTGAAGTTGTAAACATCTTACAATATTAATATTCTCACAATGTTAATGCTATAATTGATCTAAACGATAACTTCTAAGATTTCTAAAATACACAGATTATTGTAGTTAAATCTGAATCAGTTTCGCAGAATCACAATAATCAAATATCTGTCTGGTGAGTTAAATGAAGCTGGAGAACGATTAGAATGTTTAAATTGAGAGTTTCTTTACAAAGACTTACATCTAGAGGCACATAAAAACACAGACAATTATAATTATAATTAAACTTAAATTGTGTGTTACACCGACATCCACTTCAGCAAGCTGCACAAACACTTTGGAATAGATTGGTGTTGTATTAAAGAACCTGAATATGAACATGTCTGAATATGAAACTTGGGTGATGAAGAGAATGTTTTTCTATTATAACAAGGTGAATTTGCATAAACCAGCGCTGCACACTTTTGAGTTCAGCTTAGAGTGAGATTCTGGGGGCGGAGCTTTGGCTATGGGCGAGGGGCTTATGGAGGGGCTTGGTTTGGTGTGGAAAAAAATACAAACACAAAATCCTTGCATTAACAAGTGTATTAAGTATATACTGATTGTCAAAGTATTTGGTATCTGTACAGAATTCCTTGGGAGATTTACATTACATTTACATTTCACACGATCACACGATTTTTTCACAAACATTTTACAGAAATAGGATTAACATGTGATTGACATGTTCACAGATTAACGTGCTCTATTGTAAGTGCTGGTGGCTGATTTTGCAGCCTTAATCATTGATTTGGATGTCATTGACTTGACATTCTGTTCTTAGAAAACAATATTTAACATTAACTACTAGGCAGGTCCAGATATTTGTCATCTGGAAATGCTTTTGTACTGTTTTTAATAATAAATTTCTGTAAAATAACTGCTCAGTGATGCAAAACTAACAACTCTGCTAATGCTAACTTAATTCTATATAAACTATATAATAGCATTGGCCTATTAGTTACTAGCCTAAACTGGACTTAAGTTGGCCGCATATTCACAGATTGGAGATTCCCGAGTCAATAACTCCTGAGCTAAAAGCTCTTTTTACACAAATACCTCTTTTCTATCGTAGTAATGTAGAGAGGCAGCTACAACCCAATTTTCCTCAAAATCAGCTTTCCTCTTTGGTGGACAAAATACATAAGTCTCTATGTGCAGATGACTGAAAGACAGATTCCAAGGGACAATCTGCAAAGTTCAAAACCCGATAAGCTAATACTAAAAAACAGTCACTAACTTCACTGTAATACACTGTAATGTCACCAAACTCCGATCACACATCACTGATGTCCTGATAGTTATACTACAACACTTACATGGGGGAAATGACTTTATATACTATTTACTATTTAAATATTTTTTTATGATTTTTCATTAAAAGAAATTAATAGCACTGTAATACACTGTAACTATCAGGACATCAGTGATGTGTGAGCTGAATTTGGTGACAGTACAGTGTATTACAGTGAAGTTATTTTTTTCATTATGAAAAATCATAAAAATTAAACAAAAAGACTTTTCCCTCAAGTAAGTGTTATAGTATAGTTATCAGGACATCAGTGATGTGTGAGCTGGTGACTACAGTGTATTACAGTGAAGTTATTGATTTTTTTTGTATTCACTTTTCGGGTTTTGCACTTTGCTGACGGTCCCTTGAAATCTGTCTCTTAGGTGTTCACACATAGAGATTTATGTATTTTGTCCAACATGTAGAAAGGAAAATTGGGTTGTAGCTGCCTCTGTACATTACTATGGTGAAAAAGAGGTGTAATTTGTGTAATAAAAGCGTTTAGCTCAGGAGTTATTGACTCGGGAAACTCCAATCTATGAATATGCGGCCAACTTTAGTCTAAACTGGACGGAGACACGGAGCACCCTGTAACTCACTGACCTGCCTGCGTTCACAATAAACACGGTGCAGATGGCAGGGAGAACGGCTGACTGCACAGTTTATGGGAATAAATTGTGTATTTCCCTCACAATTGTAACAAAAAAATCACTACACTGTCTGTCTGGTCTCTCTGCGCGTTGCTTTGCGAGATTATGCGCTGCGATTTTTTTTCCTTACTACTGCTGGGGTGTGGCGTGAGTGCGTGAGATTTGGGTCAATTGCGTGATTCTCATGCTGAATGCGTGAGAGTTGGCAGCCCTGTATAAACACACTTCAGCTGTTAGATTTCATAGTTTCATGAATCCTTCTTGAAAACAAGCAGCTGCTGCCCCCTACAGGTGATTTTTAATTCCAGGAGTTTGTAGTAGTGATGCTGCAGTAAACATCTACATTTCAGTTTGATCTCTCGTCAGATTCTGTGCTGCTGAACAGACTCTGTGTTTCTAAATTCAGGAAATGAACCATCGACCTGTAGTGTTCCTGCAGCTGGCATCACCAATCAAAAATGCCTTTGTGTGACTGTGTTTTAAAATGCTTTATGTTCTAAAGTGTGACTGAGAAGATTTACTAGTTACACTGAGAGGATGTCTGTAACGTGTCTCATAAGGTTTTGTAAGAGAAATCCACTATTCTGTGGACTAAATCCACAGACTCTGTCTTTCTAAATTCAGGAAATGAACCATCGACCTGTAGTGTTCCTGCAGCTGGCATCACAATCAGGAGGAATAAAAGCATGAATAGTACAGTATATACTCCCAACTAGTCATGACAATCATTGTCCTAGAGCTGATTTACCTCCAGTCAAATACGTAAAGACGTCATAATGTTAATGTGATACATAACATGTGGATTATTATTATAAATATTACTAAATGCTAGAAAAGATTGGAATAAAGAGGAAGATCTGAGTGCTGGATGTGAATAGATGATGTTGTTTATAATAAAGGTCTCTGGGGTGCAGCTTCCTGCTGAGGGAATATTTACAGCTCACAAGGAAGTGCTTGAGTACGTTTTTGTACAGCTCTGGAGTCTGTTGTGTCAGTGTGACTTTCTTGCACAGTAATAAACTGCCGTGTCTTCAGCTTTCAGACTCTTCACTTTTAGGTACAGCAAGTTTTTATTGGTGTCTTTATTGATGGAGAACTGGCCCTGTAGAGACTGAGCGAATGCAGTGCCAGTGCCAATGCTCAATGCTCAACGTCAATGCTCCCGAACCACTCAAGTCCTTGTCCTGGTTTCTGACGGATTCAATGCATGTAGTAGCTGCCCATTGAGAATCCGGAGACAGTACAGGACAGAGTGACCGACTCTCCAGGTCTCTTCACCACAGAATCAGAGGAGGTCAGGGACTGTCCATAAGAATCTGGAAGAGAAGAATAGAACTCAGTAATGTTATCTTATACTAATTATTATGCTAATAATCTTCACATGAAAACATAAACATACATGAAATGAGTAGCAATAAAATACACTGTCCTAAAATAATCCTTCCCTGAGTTCTGCTTCACCCAGGTTTAAAGTGTATGGGAGTGTTATCTCTCACAGAGCTCACTGGAAACTAGAGCAGACAAGAACATGCTGTTTATACACCACTCTATTTGAATAGGGAGCGTCCATGACCACTATGGAGGTGTTCAACCCACAACCACACGCTGCTCACTGGATAGATGAGTGGATGATAAGGTACTATGTAAATCTCTACAACAGAATGTTTCTCTATCAGAAAGGGAACCAAACCGAATCATTTTTAGAAGACACCTCACTCATCTAAGGAACACATTAGGAAACCTAAATGTAGGAATGGTTACGTGGTGATGGTTTATTTCACACAGACGGCTTTCTCCTGCTCCTGTATTGAGAAGGAGTAAAGCTCAGTGACAGAAAGTAAGGAATAAAACACTTGGGGAGGTTTTGTTACAGAAAAATAATCTTAATCTTAAACCTAATCTTAACAGAAATCTTCATCATATCAACCACTGCAGATTGTTTATCTTCTAATTAAATGTTCACATATTCCTTCAACATATTCCTAATTGTTTGAGAAGTTTATAAGTGATGTAGGAAGTGTTTGGAATGTAGGGATTAGTAACTCAGTAAAATGTAGTTATTATTTAATTAAAGAAGTGAATTGTGATGAGGTTTTTGTGCAGCACTGCAGCTTGTTGTGTCACTGTGTGTTACACGAGCGCAGTAATACACAGCTGTGTCTTCAGTCTGCATGTTCTGTCCTCTCAGTGTCACCGTGCTGCTGGAGGCATCTTTAGAAATATTGAACTTGCTTTTTAGAGACTCTTTATGATAAATGTCTCCACCTCCCCAAATGCGGTTTATTGATTCCAGAGTTTTCCCTGCAGGTTGTCGAATCCAAGCTGTGCCATAGCTGTTATCAGTAAGTGAGTAACCGGATACTTTACAGCTGAGGATTAAAGAATCTCCAGGCTTTAACATCACTGAGGTGTCCTGAGTGAGCTCTACTGCACATTCCACATCTGAAAAAAAGACATGTCACAATTCCAGTCAAAAATCTATGTACAGTAGGTTATAACTGCAGGAATTTACTAGCAGCTCTGAGATCATTAGTGAAGTGAAACTCACAGGATGAAGCTGCCAGCAGCAGCAGAACTGGAAGGAACATCGTATAACTAAAAGCAGTGCTAAACTCTCCAAAGCCCACTGTGACCGTGGCTGATATTTCTCTATATGTAGCTGTAAGGGGAACATTTTACATATTCATTTACATATTGTTATGCTGGTCTTCTACAGGTGTCAATAATCACAGTGAAAAATGTTTCCTGGTGTTTAAATTAGTTTGTATTTATTTAACACTGAATCTGTAAGTTACATTTAGTATGTAAATGACTTTCATCCTCTGATTTTAAACTGTTTCCATAGTTCTCACTCTGTCACACTGTGAAAATGTGGGTTTGTCATGTGACTGTAGTAAGTCTGTGTTTTTGTACTGATGTCTAGCTTCCTGTGAGACTAAATGTGTGTTTAATGCTGTCAGCTTCATCACTGCTCTTTACTCATTACATCTGGTGTTTTTTAGTCCATCACTGTGGATCACTGTAACATCCAGAAGAACATTCTGCTCTACTTATTGCAGACAAATATATTTTTGACACTACCAACTGCTTAAGGTGAACACTTTCTAAAAAACACACTTACAAATTTGCAGTCTGTGAATATTACTCTCTCTCACTCATTTTCTACCGCTTATCCGAACTTCTCGTGTCACGGAGAGCCTGTGCCTATCTCAGGCGTCATCGTGCATCAAGGCAGGATACACCCTGGACGGAGTGCCAACCCATCACAGGGCACACACACACTCTCATTCACTCACACACTCACACACTACGGACAATTTCCCAGAGATGCCTACCATGCATGTCTTTGGACAGGGGAGGAAACCGGAGTACCCGGAGGAAACCCCCGAGGCACGGGGAGAACATGCAAACTCCACACACACAAGGCAGAGGCCGGAATCAAACCGACCCTGGAGGTGTGAGGAGAACGTGCTACCCACTAAGCCACCATGCCCCCCTGTGAATATTATACTTCATAAATAATAAGTACATCACTTTCAATTGTACATCAGATCAGCTCTCAGATAGCAGCCCTTTTCTTATGCCTGTAAAGTAATAGTGATGATACTGAGAGCTTACACATTACAGAGGACACACAAAGAATTTAACATTATGAAGTCCAGTAAAAAGAGTGAAATGGTGAAAGGAATCACTATATACAGATTTATCATTTCCTACAATTATGTATAAGTCAATCCCACTGGACAAGGAACAATGATTCACCGGACTGCAGGACAGTAATCTGGTCATTATCAATATAAATCATAATTCAATTATAATGTGATGTAGAGATGACAGGGTTTATTAAGTAGATTTGAAAAGTACACATTTAACATGTAATTGTAGTTTAAAATTTATCACTACAATCTCATTTAATCAACTGACAGACTGCTAACTGGTGTTGTCGTCTCTCTTTTCTGAGAAACTAAGAAGGTGAAACATTGAAGAAAGTCACTGTTTCTGTCTCTAACTGTTTCTGTTTCTAACTGTCTTCTATACTGAATGTTTTTGTACAGTGTCTTCATTGATCTGTCTCACTGTGATTTAAGAGCACAGTAAAACACAGCTGTATCTTCTGTCTGAAAGTTTTGCCCATATAAAATCACAGTGTTGCTGGATGTGTCTTGGGACGGATCTCTTTCTTTAGTGAATCGTTGCTGCCAGTATCACTGGAGCTACAGTACCAGCTGATCCATTTCAGCTCACGTCCTTTTTGTCATATCCAGTTAGTACTGTCTAGTGGGTGAGTTTCCAATAATCTTACAGGGGACTGAAAATTGTTCTCCAGACTTAACCAGCATGACTTCAGGGTGAACCAGTTCAACAACAATCAAGCCATTATTCAGGTGCATTCTATCAACAGCAAAACATTAGTTACCATTTACTTACTATGTGGTTGATCAAATGGTGTGGATTATTCAGTCTGGAGCTGTAATGTCTTGGCTTTTTAAGAATGGTGTCGTTAGTGTTTATGACTTTAATGAAAATCCCAGGAGAACATGTTCTTATATTTATGACACTGTCAGTCATTAGATTTTCAACTTGTTGTTTAGATCTTGTGAATAAAGAAAGAGCGACCATCACAGGCCTTAAAGCTTAAAGAAAAACATAATGTGCAATCATTTCTAATGTGTTTGCAGTTTAAATATACAGGATACAGATAAGGACCAAAGGTCGAGTAAACCTTTACTGTTGGTCTGTTAGTAAAATTGTAAAATGATATGTATTACAAATACAAAAAAGATGTAAAAACATTTCTCCATCTGTCTTTGTCTGTAATCATTTATTATTTCCTTTCAGAATATATGTCTCACTGTGGTTCATGAGTGCTGTAATACACAGCTGTGTCTTCAGTCTGCATGTTCTGTAATGTTAATGTCACTGTGCTGCTGGACGTGTCTCTGGAAGCCTGAAACCTGCTTTTCAGTTTCTCACTGTAGTAAGTGCTCCCACTACCACATATCCTTCCGATCCATTCCAGAGTTTTTCCTGCAGGTTGTCGTATCCAGTCTGTACAGTAGCTTCAATCAGTTAATGAATATCCAGACACTTTACAGGTCAGAGTCAGTGACTGTCCAGGAGTTAATACTGTGGATCCGGTCTGGATCAGCTCAACACTGTGAACACCTGTTAAAGAAAAGTTATTTTAATGATGTAAAAGCAAAAATCTTTAAGGAACCAAAACTGTATTACATGTCAAATGTAAAAACACTTACAGTGTACGGCTGCCAGCAGCAGCAGCAGTAGGGATGTAGAGATCATGATGTGTGTTGGAGCAGAAGAAGTAAAAGCTCTTGGTCTTTGTTGCTTAAATCTATAACAGAGAAGGACATTTGCATAGAGACACTCCTTATCTTAGGGTCAAAATGGGATGGATTCTTATATGAGAAAACCTTCTCATCTTTTAAACATGTCTGTATTTTTTAGAGATATCTATCACTGCAGCTTGAGTTTATGTTTGAACCAATAAGAAGCTTAAGGCAGGTGTTATTGAGTAGATTTATACACCAGGGGTCAGCAACCTGCGGCTCTGGAACCACAAGTGGCTCTTTCATCCCTCTGCTGCGGCTCCCTGTAGATTTGGAAAATAAATATTTAATTTAAATTAATTTTATTTTAGTTAGTTAGTTTTTTTTTAAATGTCATTCTAAATTCTAAGATTATGATGCTCTGTAACATTAAAATAAACCGTGTTTAATTTGTTTGTCTCTCAAAATATGCGTCATAACTGCCGACTTGCTACAGCACTGTAAATCCGACACACAGAAGCAGACGCATTTTTGGTTTGCTGCAGCTGGCAAGTAAAATTTTGATGTCATGAATATGAAGAGGACTCAGTTAGACATTGAAAGTTACCTTCAACCCAGCGTCATTTTTGTTAAGGTTAGTTCAAGCTGTTCCAAATATTTTTGTTTGCTTGCAGAAATAAAATTTCGTTTACTCGGTAGCAGTTCATTGATTTCATAAATGCAACACACTACAGTTTTTTCTATACTTTCCATAAAGGTAAAAAATGATACATGCAGTGTTCTCTTCATTTTAGATGTCAAAAGGGTTTTGTGGCTCCCTGTGTTTTTTTTCTGTGGGAAACGGGTCCAAATGGCTCTTTGAGTGTTTAAGGTTGCCGACCCCTGTTATACACTATCAGGTGTTTTCAGGTGAATCTATAATAAGAAAACTTACAGAAATTTTTATTCATCTAGAACAGGACCCTTTATTTCTATTCATTTATAATTCTGTTTAATTTAGAACCTTACATTATAACAGCATTATAAAATACATCTTGTCATGTTACTGAGAAACCTCACAACCACAGGAGGATGTAGTTACATAAATTATAGTGTTTTTATTTGTCCAACCTGTGTTTAACAACCCAAATAACTAATCACACATTATGGAAAGAGTGAAAAAGAAGAGAAAATGTAGATATTTGTCTGATAATGACTGATACTGAATGAGTCTCATACAGAATGCAGTTTGTGGATTCACTTTTTTCACTTTATTTGTTGAGCTCTGCTGCCTCCTTCAGTTGTTTCAGTAATGTAAGCTCAGACTATAAGTCTGTGTTTTTGTACTGATGTCTAAGGGGAAGTATCACTGTGTGTCACGGGCGCAGTAATAAACTGCAGTGTCTTCTGTCCTCATGTTGTTCATCTGCAGATACACCTGCTTCTTACTGTCGTCTCTGGAGATGGTGAAGCGGCCCTTAACAGCACTGGAGTAATATATGTTACTACTGTAGATGCTTGCAACAAATTCCAGTCCTTTTCCAGGTGCCTGTCTATTCCAAGCCATCCGGTAGCTACCAAATTCAAATCCAGAGGCTGTGCAGGTCAGTTTATGAGACTGATCAGGTTTGATGATCACTGGATCAGACTCGATCAGTGTCTGACTGCAGGAATCTGAAATCGAAGAATATTCAATGGTAGGAATTAACATTAAAAAAAATTAATGAATGAAAAATATTTTAATAATGTAATAAAGAATACTAACATTGAATGAAGATTGTTAGAGTAAAGTAACACAAAACTCTGCCTAGTCCCATCTCAAAGAATTAAAATGATTCCTGCTGCTGTAAATGAACACAAACTGCTGCTATGTTGTTGGGCTGAATGTTTCAGCATAAATGGTTCAAACACAGGATTTGGTTTGCATGACACACCCACTAGAGATATAAAAACATCCACAGAGGAACAGACGAGGAGAAAAAGCTTCCTGTAAAACTCCGGGTGTGTTTCATGCTGTCAGCTTCATCACTGCTCTTTACTCATTAGATTTCATGTCTTTTTAGTCCATCACTGTGGATCACTGGAACATCCTGAAGAACGTAAAGCTTTCTGATCACTGATTATCACTGAACAACACAAACGTGTCCAGTCCTTCATGATGTTGTCATTTTTTAGCTAATCCTGTTTTTCTGATGATCCATTAATAAAAATCATTTGGTGAGATGATAAAACACTTTGTGTTTCTTTTTTCATTTTTATTTGTACATTACCAAAAAATACGCAATCAAATTATACAATGTTCATATTTCACATTTAATTACATTGGATTCTCATTAATTATTAGATATAGTTTGAGGAGATTTTGGATGGTTTTTGTTCATTCAGGATGAAGAGTTAAAGCCTGAGTGCTGAGTGTGAATGGATGTTGTTCTTTATAATAAATGTCTTTTGCAGACACATTTCATTTCATCTAGTTATAAAAAGAGACTATTATTACTAAGTAAACTTTTATTTATTTATTTTATTAATGCCAGTGTTGGTGTCTATGCTGAAATATTTGTAATATGGGGATTAGTTACTCAGTAAAATGTAGTTGTTATTTAATTAAAGAAGTGAATTGTGATGAGGTTTTTGTGCAGCACTGCAGTTTGTTGTGTCACTGTGTGTTACACGAGCACAGTAATACACAGCTGTGTCTTCAGTCTGCATGTTCTGTCCCCGTAAGGTCACAGAGTTACTGGAAGTGTCTTGAGAGACCACAAACTTTTCTTTAAGTGAATCTTTCTTATTAATACCCCCAGTATAATAAATGGTGTTGATCCATTCTAAAGCTTTTCCTGCAGGTTGTCGAATCCAAGCTGTTGCATAGTGGCTGCTGCCATCAGTGATAGAAGCTCCAGACACTTTACAGGTGATGGTTAAAGTCTCTCCTGGCTTTATAAGCAGTGAGTCTGGCTGGATGAGCTCAGTAGCACAGAACACATCTGTAAAAAGAGAAAAAGAAAAGGTGGACATGTCGAACTGAAAGGATCAGATGAAATAATAAAGCTTCAATCCAAACACTCACAGGGGGCGAGAGCCAGCAGCAGCAGTGGAGCTGAAGCAAACATGTTTGTGTTGAAGGAAGACTAATGAGAAGTGTTTCCTGTCTAGATCAGAACGCTGCTAATATTACAAGAGGAGATGCAGATTTGCATAAACATTACAGAGAGGCTGTGTTGAGTGCAGCTCTGCAGCTGTTAATCACACTCACACCCCGTTTCATCTTCATATCAATTTAATGTGCAAAATAATTCAGCTGTTTGTTATTATTAATAATGATATGAACGTGTTGTGATGTAATTAACGCTTCCTGTGAAGGTCAGATTGAAAACTGATCTATTTCCAGTTCCCTCAAATTAATCTGAATCTCCACCATAATCCATGAAAATGATAATAATTAGATAAACGATCCTTTATTTCATGTAATAGAAAAATGTTGTGAATTACAAAAATGAACATTGAACATTCTTTACCAATACACACACACACACCTGAAATTAGGAACAGCAAAGATAACAAAGGGTGACTGAACTGTTTTCCAAACTGCACACTAAGCTTAAAAGATAAGAACTTTTCAGATGTATGGGAAATGACAGCATTACCGTTGCCCTGAGCTAAGACAAGATTAGAGATTGACCAGTAGAAGATGCAACACAGACACAGACTTCAGGAATCTGAAATAGGAAAAATATTCAAAGGTATGATTTAATGTTTAAAAAAAAAAGGAATAAATTATGTAATAAATAATACTAACATTGAATGAAGATTACTAGAGTAAAGTAACACAAAACTCTGCCTAGTCCCATCTCAAAGAACTAAAATGATTCCTGCTGCTGTAAATGAACACAAACTGCTGCTATGTTGTTGGGCTGAATGTTTCAGCATAAATGGTTCAAACACAGGATTTGGTTTGCATGACACACCCACTAGAGATATAAAAACATCATGTGTTTATATATATATATATAAAAACACTATTCTTAACCCCTTTAAGCATTGCCCGCCTTTTGCAGCTTTTTCGCCTACATGACCTACCCAACATAAAGTGGTACAGCTCCCACATACTTTGACACACAGGAGTGAGCCTGGTCCCAGTTTCAGAAACTAGTTGCAGTTTGATTCTAGGCCTTACTGGCACAAAGTTACAGGGGTTTGAATGCAGGTTTTCATTTACCTGATAAACTGATTAATCTTATTTTTCTGGAACATGTTAGGGACCAAATAACAACTGAGGGTCAGAGCCACATGTCTTGGCTTTCACCAAAAAAAATTTCAAGTCAAAAGACCCAAAAATGGCTTCAATATGAATATTTTTCTACAGCCCTGGTCGTCTGGTGCAGTGTTTTTGTGTACTTGTTTACTATATAACTTTGAAATAAAAGGCTGCAGGCTCAGTCTGAAAGGCCATAAACAAGCCTAGACTCTCTCTCTATCACTCTGGTGTGAAAACAGGCCTGTAACTTGACACCCTGAGCTGTGAGAGGGACAAAAGGTCAGGGATTACGCAAGAATTCTTCTGCGCATCCAGTTCACGCAGACACAGTCAAAGAACATAAGGCATGTCGCATACCGTTGGAATCGTCTGCTTATTGGCTAAACGGCTGTATAGGTCCAGCCCATTTCATTGCTATTGGAAGGAGTAATTGTCAGTCAAAGGCGGGTTCCCAAAAATGAGGTCATGCCACCATTGGCTTCTCAGCCGTCTATCTCTGCCATACAAGCGCCGATTGGCTCAAATGAGGGCTTATTTGATTCGTTAGGACCTGGGCTATAAATATGACGTAGGCTTTGAATTTTTGAATATCCCAATTAGGAGTTAGAGCGGCAAAACGAGATGATGGCGCACTTCTGTTTCCAGTTTTCAGAACACTAACGGAATATTTGCGGCGCGACCAAAGCGTTTTGGATTAAAAGGCTTACAGATTTCAATTCCTTGGACCTGTGTGGATTTTTGTGGATTATTTGTGTTGGAATATATTACCCCAGTGAAGAAAGAGATGCGTCTAAAGGTAAGGGAAAAACCGGTCTAGCGCCACCTAGGTCAGTTTTGTCCGAAATTTTTTCTAATTGTATGAAGGCTGTGAATCATATTGTGCTTTGTGTGTGGGCTTAAAAAATTATTGAGAGTATAAACTTTACTAGGTAAATAGGTTTTTTCGTGTTTTTGGAGGATTTGATGCTTTAAAGTTGAATTGAAGCTTGTTTCTGGGTCATCCCCTAGTGGTCACTTTGACTTCCGTGCCGTGCACAGCACAGCGACCCGTGAGAATAACATACTATTTTTTAATAATTTTGCATTAGTACATAGCCATTTTCACATGTCCATGTTGACCAACATGACATTTGCATCTAAAATATCACCAAATAAATTATCTATTTTTGTATTTTTGAGAAAAGATATTATTTTCAGAATTATATTTGTGTCCCTTTTCACATAAGATATTTTTTATTCAAAATAAACCTTATTTTTTTGTAAATATTTTAGGATTTGTGTGTCCTTCAATTTGATTTACCACCCTGTCACACTGACATGTTTTATCAATAAATAAACATCTACAACTGTTAAGTTGTTTTATGTATCATCTGAAGCTGTTGAGCAGGCAATGAAAATATGCCAGGCAAGATTCCACCAGTGCCATCCATAATGAAAACCTACCAAGTAGTCACATCCACTCCAGGAGAAATCCTTTATTGGGAAATAAGTTGCATGTGCTCCATGCAAAAGCAGCTGAGATGTCAATGCTTCACAACACATCATTTTACTTTTAACATGACAGACCAAAAGGTGCCAACAGAAGCAATTTCTTGGGAAAGTGGAGATCTCATTGGGAAGTGGTGCATGCTTAAATATGACAATGACCTTTATCCTGGGATCATCATGGAGACAGATGAAACGCATGCCCTGGTAAAGTGTATGCACCACAGCCTTTGACATCCTGCCACATGGAAATCCAAAATCGATGTGTGGATGCGACTCTCCCAGTCACTGTAATGATGATCTTTTTTTTTAGTTTTTCAGAGCATGACCAAAGTTTTCTATTAAATTTCCAATGTTAATGTTTCCCCTCCCCAGTTTTATAAAGTTTAAAATAAGCATACCATAGAGATACACACTTTGTCCATACCACCCGCTCACAGTGAACCACTCCGTGACATCAGTTACCACCCCGTCACAGGGTCATTTTGTTAAAAATGTATGTAAAAGAATATAAATTTTACATAAATTAATGTTGAATGATGTTCTTATTGTGTGGACTAATCAAATAAATGGAAATTTATTGTTTTTTTTTAAGTGTATTTGTTTTTTAAGTAAAAACAATGAGGCCATTGAAATGTCAAATTCATATTTCAAGATTAAAAAAACTAAGAATAATTATTTAAATTAAAATTACAGACTTTCTATTGATGGGTTCCAAAAAAGGGACATTTTACTATTAGGAAAACATTAGATTTTTAAAATATATTTCTTGTTTTACTACTCTTATGGCATACATATTGTCCGTGACGGGGTGGTAAAAAAAAGACTCCCTTGCCAGAATAAAATTGATAATATTATTAAGAATTTTGTGCCTGAGGTGGGAAAATGTTTTTTTTTTTTGGAGGAATATTAAATAATATTTAAAGTTGTAAGTAAAAAAAAAAGTTTGTTCTTAATGAAAATGTGGACAATTGCAAAGTGGAAATGGCACCCGTTTCGTAGAATGACTCAGTCAGTGTTTATGACTTTATTGTAAATCCCAGGAGAACATGATCTTGTATTTAGGACACACTGACAGTCATTAGATCTTCACCTTGTTGGCTAGATGGTGTGAATAAAGAAAAAGTGAACATTACAGGCCTTAAAGCTTGTGTTTGCAGTTTAAATATACAGGATACAGATAAGGACCAAAGGTTGAGTAAACTTTTACTGATGCAGGTGGAGAAGAATTTTATTTCAGTGTACAGGGTACAGAGTTTTTGTACAGGGATGTTGTTTATTCGTCTCACTGTGGTTCACGAGCAGAAGAAGTAAAAGCTCTTGGTCTTTGTTGCTTAAATCTATAACAGATGAGGACATTTGCATAGAGACACTCCTTATCTTACAGTAGGGTCAAAAAGGGGTGGATTCTTATATATACAGTACATTTTAATAAAAATGAGAAAACCTCATCTTTTAAACATGTCTGTATTTTTTAGAGATATCTATCACTGCAGCTTGAGTTGATGTTTGAACCAATAAGAAGCTTGTGGCAGGTATTAATGAGTAAGTTTATACATTATCAGGTGTTTTCAGGGGAATTTATAAGAAAACTCACAGAAATCATTATTCATTTAGAACAGGAAACTTTATTTCTATTGATAATTAATCAATTATGTTAAATTTAGAACCTTACATTATAACAGCATTATAAAATACATCTTGTCATGTTACTGAGAAACCTCACAACCACAGGAGGATGTAGTTACATAAATTATTTCATTTGTCCAACCTGTGTTTAACAACCCAAATAACTAATCACACATTATGGAAAGAGTGAAAAAGAAGAGAAAATGTAGATATTTGTCTGATAATGACTGATACTGAATGAGTCTCATACAGAATGCAGTTTGTGGATTCACTTTTTTTTCCACTTTATTTGTTGAGCTCTGCTGCCTCCTTCAGTTGTTTCAGTTATTAAAGCTCAGACTATGAGAACAGACTGTGTGTTAAACACAACACACTGCTGGAAACATGCTGTATTATTCCTTCTTTCCTATTATAACTTCGGGTGAACAAGAGGATGTTTTTGTATTATAACAGGGTAAATTTGCATAACCACACTTCAGCTGTTAGATATCATGAATGAATCCTTCTTGAAAACAAGCAGCTGCTGCCCCCTACAGGTGATTTTTTAATTCCAGGAGTTTGTAGTAGTGATGCTGCAGTAAACATCTACATTTCAGTTTGATCTCTCATCAGATTCTGTGCTGCTGAACAGACTCTGTTTTTCTAACTTCAGGAAATGAACCATCGACCTGTAGTGTTCCTGCGGCTGGCATCACAATCAGGAGGAATAAAAGCATGAATAGTACAGTATATAGTCCCAACTAGTCATCACAATCATTGTCCTAGAGCTGATTTACCTCCAGTCAAATACATAAAGACATCATAATGTAAATGTGATACATAAGATTGGGAATATTATAAATATTAATAACTGCTAGATGAGATTGGAATAAAGAGGAAGATCTGAGTGCTGAGTGTGAATGGATGATGATGTTTATAATAAATTTCTCTGGGGTGCAGGTTCCTGCTGAGGGAATATTTACAGCTCACAAGGAAATGCTTGTTGAAGTAATTTAGTGACACATGTTTTCGGATTGTGTAGAAAACCCTTCCATAATCCCACTAAGGAATGTGTCGTAGTTTGCACGGGTTAGTGTGGAAAACACAAGATCACTATCAGTGTTGGTCTTACCATGAACACAGGTGTCCTTCAAAGTCACCTCGTTCTTCTAACAAAGGATCCTCTTCAAGTTCTTCTACCTAATCTATTGTGTAAATGTTTAAATCTAAATCTAAAATGAAGGAGTCAGACTTTGTCTTTTCAGGGTCCTCACAATGGGAGGCCTTGTTTTTTATTAAAAGTAGTATAATACAGATAAATGTGTGTAATATATGCAAAGTAAAATAAAAGAAAATTACAAATAAAATCTCCTTCAAATAATCAAACAGTATTAGAATAAATAAAAGTCATTAAAATGCAAAGATTATAACAAACAAAGAGACACTCTGCAAGTGTAAGCTTGCATTTATTCAATGATGCACACAGAGTATAACATGCACTGAGCCTGTCTACAATAGAATGCACACACAATGTAATTCAAGACAAGCTTTTATACGTTTCCAATCCTTTCGCCAATATTCAATATTTCAATATCAATTCTTATTGACTTTAAAACCAACATTCCTTCCCATTCCTATTCCCCAAACCGGTAACTCTGTGGTCAGTGACCAGTTGTATACTTTAAGGTATACATTCCTTTCAAACAGCACAAGCTTGCAATATCATCTTACTATCTAAGTCCCTCCCTCACGAGTGTTAGGGTTTCCCTTTACAGATTACTGTCAGCGGTATCCTTCTGAGCACTGAGGGTTGACTTTTTTTTTTCAAGAAAGCCTCCATATAAACATACTCAGCACATTGTATCTTTTAACACACAAGCAATATTATTGCATACATATTTTTAAAGCAAAGAAAATGTTCAACCCACAACCACACGCTGCTCACTGGATAGATGAGTGGATGATAAGGTACTATGTAAATCTTTACAACAGAATGTTTCTCTATCAGAAAGGGAACCAAATCGAATCATTTTTAGAAGACACCTCACTCATCTAAGGAACACATTAGGAAACCTAAATGTAGGAATGGTTACGTGGTGATGGTTTATTTCACACAGACGGCTTTCTCCTGCTCCTGTATTGAGAAGGAGTAAAGCTCAGTGACAGAAAGTAAGGAATAAAACACTTGGGGAGGTTTTGTTACAGAAAAATAATCAACAATGAATCAATGTGTGTTTTATTCATCACCATTTACAATTTTTCTTCTTAGTGATGTAATTATTACAGTGTTTATCATGTGCAGTAATCTTACATTTTTTTTCATTACGGTTTAAAATCTATTACAATTATTACAATTACAATTACATTATTTAAAATATGAACTGACTTCAATCTATTTATTTATTATTATTTATTTTACATTTTTTGAGACTCGTATAGATCAGTGCTGTGTCCTGTTATTGTGAACACTGAATGAGGAGTTTTTGTACAGTGATGTTGTTTATTCGTCTCACTGTGGTTCACGAGCGCAGTAATACACAGCTGTGTCTTCGGTCTGCATGTTCTGTCCTGTTAATGTCACTGTGCTGCTGGACGTGTCTCTGGTAACCTGAAACCTGCTTTTCAGTTTCTCACTGTAGTACGTTTTACCATCATAACCCATAAGTGTGACCCACTCCAGAGCTTTTCCTGCAGGTTGTCTAATGAAAGCTGTACCATAGCTCGTAAGTGAATATGAAACCTTGCACTGGATGGAGAGACTCTGGCCTGGCTGGACTGTCATGGAAGCAGGCTGAGTCAGTTCCTCACCATGCACATCTGTGGAGGAAAACACATGGTGATATCTCACACAATATATGCTGCACCTTTATTCTTCATCTAGTAAATGAATAAATTTGATAAAGCACTCACAAGAAGCAGCTGCCAGCAGGAGCAGTAGAGATGTAGAGAACATGGTGTGTGTTGTTTGGACTGGAGTCTTCTCTGTTCTCCAAAGTTTAACAGACACCATCACATCATATAAATAGAGTGAGATCCAGCTCTGACACTTGGATTTGTTTATCTGCTGATGATGGGAGGAGAATGTATCTGAAACGTATTTAAATCATGAGCAGGAGATTCATCTGATGGAGGATCTGTTGGTTTATAAAGTCAACTATTTTATAAACATCGTGAACATAAGGAATGATTGGAGTTTTTCTTTTTGAACTGTTTGTATTTACGAATGATAAGTAGTTCATGCTAATAAGCATATTACACAAGACATAAAACACTTGTTTGTGTGATGTAATGATGTCATGTTAAATAGAAAGTACACAGTATTGAATTCTATAGTAATTCAAATTCTTTAAAAATGACCGTATAACACTTTCCAGATTGATGGACAGATTCTCTAAGATAACTGGTGACGTCCTTCATTCTTGCTGTTATTTTAACACACACCTGAATGCTCCAGAAAAGGAAACTGACAAAACTTCAGTTTTTACAGTATTGAGATATTATAAGTCACATTTGCTAATGATCAATTATTCAATGGCATTTTATTAGCAGCACCTGGCTTCTCCATATTAGCTTCATTTTTGTTAAATAAATAATGAAATGGTGTAAAATGCCATGTGTTCTTGTTCATCTGAGATTTTATAATCTAATTTGAAGACCGGCTAAAGACTAGTTTTATTATTTTATACTACTTTTTATTATATCTTAGATATATATATGTGTAGCGTCTGGTACCGGTCATTTTAGATTTCATGTCCCAGGCACCCTAAATTTCAACATCTACTCCTCAATTAACCGATGACCACTCAGTTTTACGGTTTTATTGAGGGCTACACCCACAACTGGCTCCAGAATGTCTGGATCCTACACAAAGACCAGATAACCCCATGCGGCTTCCCCGATTGAACTCACACACACACACACACACACACACAAAACACAATGAGACATTCCTTTTACTAATAAAACCTGAAGATAAGGTACTCTAAGGTTCTCATTCTTATTACTTTTTGTAATGGTTTTCTTCTTTTAAGGAAGGCTTGCCTGACTCAAAATTATTTGCTACTTAAAACAACATTGTATTTTAAAATCAGTTATACTCTAATTACTGATCATGGCATGTTAATGTATACCTGTTCTAATGCCGTATCTAAAGCCGTGAGCTTTGAGCTTTAAAACTTCGTTTTATTAATGTTCATTACTGAAAAAACTTGCTAACAAAGGTAGGTAGTCCCAAACATGCACAACATTTTTGCATCCAGTGCTTTTAATTCAGGATAGCCTGGCAGGAGATACTGATAAAATGTGTCCAAGCCCACAGAGGCAAATTTATCCTTCAACTTTTCATCATACTGCAAATCAGTTACAGTATTTCAAGTTGCATATCAACGAGCACACCGGAAGCTCTGACTGTGAATGGTGAGCGAAAAACTGCGAATTCTATCTCGAGTTCGTTAAAGACCTGAAATCGGTTCTCAAACTCCCTCAGCAACCCTGAAAGCTTGTATTTGTACTGTCTCATGTCAGGATTAATGCTTGCTGCGCACACATCTCTTAGACAGGGAAAATGAGCAGGGTCACCACTTGGCATCTGTGTCTCCCATAACGTGAGCTTTAACTTGAATTCATATATGCTGTCATAATACGGTTACAACCTTTTGCGTCCTTGCAATAATTTGGTAAGTCTATTCAAGTGCTCTGTAATATCAACCATCATTTTTTAACAAACTCCCCCTAACAGTACGGTTTTCATGCTAATGCGATTTCGCTGGCAATTAGGTAGCTGGCTTTCACTGCAGCATCACTGGCCTCTCGACTCGGGGAGAAAACAGATTGCTGTTTCCTCAGACCCACCAGCATTTCATTTACCTTCTGTCTTTTTAGTTCTCTGTGCAAGCTGCTGTCTTCTCTAAATTGCCCCTCGGTGTGAATGAGTGTGTGAATGTGTAACATGACCAGAATGTACGCTCAGTGTTCCTGGGATGGACTCTGGAGCCTGCACTCTGACCCAATAAAACACTTCCTAATGATGACCAAGTGACTGAATACATTACCCTGATTATTGTCTCGTGATACTGAATGATTATATGATTAGTTACAGTATATATATCCTTACACCTCTAATTCCAGTAGTTTTGTTCTCTATTAATAAGAGCACAGACATTTGTTCTCTTCTGGACTCCTGAACACATAAAACCTGCAGATGCAGACGGGGAAAATGAGCTGCAGTTTATTTACAGAGTCATTTAAAGAACCGGAATATGAACATGTCTGAATCTGAACTTCGGGTGAGCAAGAGGATGTTTTTGTATTATAACAGGGTGAATTTGTATAAACACACTTCAGCTGTTAGATTTCATAGTTTTATGAATCCTTCTTGAAAACAAGCAGCTGCTGCCCCCTACAGGTGATGTTTAATTCCAAGAGTTTGTAGTAGTGATGCTGCAGTAAACATCTACATTTCAGTTTGTTCTCTCGTCAGATTCTCTGCTGCTGAACAGACTCTGTGTTTCTAAATTCAGGAAATGAACCATCGACCTGTAGTGTTCCTGCAGCTGGCATCACAATCAGGAGGAATAAAAGCATGAATAGTACAGTATATAGTCCCAACTAGTCATCACAATCATTGTCCTAGAGCTGATTTACCTCCAGTCAAATACGTAAAGAAATCATAATGTAAATATGGAGCGTCCATGACCACTATGGAGGGAGGGTATAGAGGGACAAAATAGAGGGACAAAAGGTCAGGGATTACGCAAGAATTCTTCTGCGCATCCAGTTCACGCAGACGCAGGCAAAGAACATACGGCATGTCGCATACCGTTGGAATCGTCTCCTTATTGGCTAAACGGCTGTATAGGTCCCAGCCCATTTCATTGCTATTGGAAGGAGTAATTGTCAGTCAAAGGCGGGTTCCCAAAAAATGAGGTCATGCCACCATTGGCTTCTCAGCCGTCTATCTCTGCCATACAAGCACCGATTGGCTCAAATGAGGGCTTATTTGATTCGTTAGGACCTGGGCTATAAATATGACGTAGACTTTGAATTTTTGAATATCCCAATTAGGAGTTAGAGCGGCAAAACGAGATGATGGCGCACTTCTGTTTCCAGTTTTCAGAACACTAACGGAATATCTGCGGCGCGACCAGAGCGTTTTGGATTAAAAGGCTTACAGATTTCAATTCCTTGGACCTGTGTGGATTTTTGTGGATTATTTGTGTTGGAATATATTACCCCAGTGAAGAAAGAGACGCGTCTAAAGGTAAGGGAAAAACCGGTCTAGCGCCACCTAGGTCAGTTTTGTCCAAAATTTTTTTCTAATTGTATGAAGGCTGTGAATCATATTGTGCTTTGTGTGTGGGCTTAAAAAAATATTGAGTATAAACTTTACTAGGTAAATAGGTTTTTTCGTGTTTTTGGAGGATTTGATGCTTTAAAGTTGAATTGAAGCTTGTTTCTGGGTCATCCCCTAGTGGTCACTTTGACTTCCGTGCCTAATTGTTTGATAAGTTTTTAAATGATCTATGAAGTCTTTGAAATGTAGGGATTAGTAACTCAGTAAAATGTATTATTTTTAATTAAAGAAGTGAATTGTGATGAGGTTTTTGTGCAGCACTGCAGCTTGTTGTGTCACTGTGTGTTACACGAGCGCAGTAATACACAGCTGTGTCTTCAGTCTGCATGTTCTGTCCTCTCAGTGTCACCGTGCTGCTGGAGGCATCTTTGGAAACACTGAACTTGCTTTTAAGAGACTCTTTATAACCTATACTTCCACCCCCCCAAATGTGGTTTATCCATTCCAGAGTTTTCCCTGCAGGTTGTCGAATCCAAGCTGTGGCATAGCTGTTATCAGTAAGTGAGTAACCGGATACTTTACAGCTGAGGATTAAAGAATCTCCAGGCTTTAACATCACTGAGGTGTCCTGAGTGAGCTCTACTGCACATTCCACATCTGAAAAAAAGACATGTCACAATTCCAGTCAAAAATCTATGTACAGTAGGTTATAACTGCAGGAATTTACTAGCAGCTCTGAGATCATTAGTGAAGTGAAACTCACAGGATGAAGCTGCCAGCAGCAGCAGAACTGGAAGGAACATCGTATAACTAAAAGCAGTGCTAAACTCTCCAGAGCCCACAGTGACCGTGGCTGATATTTCTCTATATGTAGCTGTAAGGGGAACATTTTACATATTCATTTGCATATTGTTATGCTGGTCTTCTACAGGTGTCAATAATCACAGTGAAAAATGTTCCCTGGTGTTTAAATTAGTTTGTATTTATTTAACACTGAATCTGTAAGTTACATTTAGTATGTAAATGACTTTCATCCTCTGATTTTAAACTGTTTCCATAGTTTTCACTCTGTCACACTGTGAAACTTTTCTACTGACTGGATCTCATTACACAGACTCCTGAAAGTGTGTAGGAAAGTCACACTGTTGTGTGTGTTGTGTTATATGTTTACTGGAAGAATTAAAAAATGTATTAATTAATCTTACATCAGTGTAAATGTCCAGACAATGTTCAGAACAGTCCAGTAAAAGTCAGCAAGTGGTAACATGTAAGTCAGAGACACTGTAAACATTTTGGTTCTTTCACCTCCATGAATCTGAAAATGTGGGTTTGTCATGTGTCTATAGTAAGTCTGTGTTTTTGTACTGATGTCTAAGGGGAAGTATCACTGTGTGTGACGGGCGCAGTAATAAACTGCAGTGTCTTCTGTCCTCATGTTGTTCATCTGCAGATACACCTGCATCTTACTGTTGTCTCTGGAGATGGTGAAGCGACCCTGAACAGCGCTGGAGTAAAACTTCCTATCACTATCACCCTCAATAGTTGCAACCCATTCCAGCCCTTTTCCAGGTGCCTGTCTGATCCAATCCATCCAAGAGCCACCAAAGTTAAATCCAGAGGCTGTGCAGATCAGTTTATGAGAATGATCAGGTTTGATGATCACTGGATCAGACTCTCAGTGTCTGACTGCAGGAATCTGAAATAAAAGAATATTCAATGGTAGGAATTAACATTTTCTAAATGTTAATAAATGAAAAAATATTTTAATCAATTTACAAATAATACTAACATTGAATGAGGATTGCTAGAGTAAAGTAACACAAAACTCTGCCTACTCCCATCTCAAAGAATTAAAATGTTTCCTGCTGCTGTAAATGAACACAAACTGCTGCTATGTTGTTGGGCTGAATGTTTCAGCATAAATGGTTCAAACACAGGATTTGGTTTGCATGACACACCCACTAGAGATATAAAAACATCATGTGTTTCAGACAAAACATTGCTGTGTTGAGTGCAGCTCTGCAGCTGTTAATCACACTCACACCCCGTTTCATCTCCATATCAATTTAATGTGGAAAATAATTCAGCTGTTTGTTATTATTAATAATGATATGAACGTGTTGTGATGTAATTAACGCTTCCTGTGAAGGTCAGATTGAAAACTGATCTATTTCCAGTTCCCTTAAATGAATCTGAATCTCCACCATAATCCATGAAAATGATGATAATTAGATAAACGATCCTTTATGTCGTTATTAGTCATGTGTAGGCTGCACTCTAGAGAATTACATTAACACAGAAATGATTCTCATGTCTGCAAATTTCCTGCTTTCTGTTATGAGAAGGTGAATATGAACATGCCTGAAGCTGTTCAGCTATTATTATTAGCTATTAATAGAGGTACAGCTATTATGGGGAACAGAAATGGTGTCACTTGGCCTTTAGTGAGTCTGAATGCTGCAGAAACATATTTAACACTTCAATAAAACATTACAGAGTTTAAAACAAAATGTTAATGAATTCTTTAATAAACATAGGATATACCAGATAAATGATAACAGGACATGTAACAAAGATCATCATCAACACAGTCAAGATATTCTGAGGGAAGAAATAAACAGTACAGAAGTCTCAGGTACCTTTGGTTAACATTATAACAAAGATGTAGTACTGAGTGACCCTCAGCCCCATCATCATGCTCTTTGATTCAGTCGTATGACACAAACTTCAAACTGCAAGAGGCTGTTTTTAATAACAGGGTGAATTTGCATAAACCCACTTCAGCTGTTAGGTTTCATCGTTTCATGAATCCTTCTCAAAAACAAGCAGCTGCTGCCCCCTACAGGTGCATATGCAAAATATTATAATGTTCTTGCTGAAAAAAAAAAGTAGGAATTCCTAAACTGAACATTTTTATCAGAAAGGTATAAAAGAGAGAAAACACTCAGATACAGTATCAGCAGTAACATAGTAAATCATTTAAATTTGGATTTCTAATCAGTTAATTAGGAAATCAATATTAGTCTCAATGATTATGACACTGAGCTCTTTTTCTAGCTTTGTTTATCTACTTCCATACTGTAGTTCTCAATCTGTCAATTCAATTTAATTCATTTGTATAACACATTTAACAATAGATCTTGTCTCAATGCAGCTTTTATAGAAAAATAAAATAGTTTAAAATTGAGATTACTATTTATCTCTAATGTTTATCCTTAATGAGCAAGTCTGAGGCAACAAGTCAAGAACATTTTTTAAGGTGATATGAGGAAAGAAACCTTGAGTCAGGAAACAAGGGTGTCTTCAAGGATAAAAAGACCCATATGCAGGGATAACATTAAGGGAAAAAATGGCAAAGGGCTAGAAACACTAGGGACAGATACAGATTCCTGCTGCTGTAAATGAACACAAACTGCTGCTATGTTGTTGGGCTGAATGTTTCAGCATAAATGGTTCAAACACAGGATTTGGTTTGCATGACACACCCACTAGAGATATAAAAACATCCACAAAGGAACAGACGAGAGGAGAAAAAGCTTCCTGTAAAACTCCGGGTGTGAACATTCTCCTCTACTTATTGCAGACAAATATATTTTTGACACTACCAACTGCACTTACGAATTTGCAGTCTGTGAATATTATACTTCATAAATAATAAGTACATCACTTTCCGGTGTACATCAGATCAGCTCTCAGATAGCAGCCCTTTCCTTATGCCTGTAAAGTAATAGTGATGATACTGAGAGCTTACACATTACAGAGGACACACAAAGAATTCAACATTATGAAGTCTAGTAAAAAGAGTGAAATGGTGAAAGGAATCACTATATACAGATTTATCATTTCCTACAATTATGTAAAAATCAATCCCACTGGACAAGGAACAATAATTCACGTCATTATCAATATAAATCATAATTCATTTATAATGTGATGAAGAGATGACAGGGTTTATTAAGTAGATTTGAAAAGTACACATTTAACATGTAATTATAGTTTAAAATTCATCACTACAATCTCATCTAATCAACTGACAGACTGCTAGCTGGTGTTGTCATCTCTCTTTTCTGAGAAACTTAAAGTGAAACATTGAAGAAAGTCACTGTTTCTGTCTCTAACTGTTTCTGTCTCTAACAGTCTTCTATATTGAATGTTTTTGTACAGCGTCTTCACTGATCTGTCTCACTGTGATTTAAGAGCACAGTAATAGACAGCTGTATCTTCTGTCTGAAAGTTTTGCCCATGTAAAATCATAGTGTTGCTGGATGTGTCTGGGGACGGATCTCTTTCTTTAGTAAATCGTTGCTGCCAGTATCACTGGAGCTACAGTACCAGCTGATCCATTTCAGCTCATGTCCTTTTTGTCATATCCAGTTAGTACTGTCTAGTGGGTGAGTTTCCAATAATCTTACAGGGACTGAAACCAGCATGACTTCAGGGTGAACCAGTTCAACCATCATGCCATTATTCAGGTGCATTCTATCAACAGCAAAACATTAGTTATTTACAGTACTATTTACTTACTATGTGGTTGATCAAATGGTGTGGATTATTCAGTCTGGAGCTGTAATGTCCTGGCTTTTTAAGAATGGTGTCGTTAGTGTTTATGACTTTAATGTTCTTAAATTTATGACACTGTCAGTCGTTAGATTTTCAACTTGTTGGTTAGATCTTGTGAATAAAGAAAGAGCGACCATCACTCGCCTTAAAGCTTGAAGAAAAACATAATGTGCAATCATTTCTAATGTGTTTGCAGTTTAAATATACAGGATACAGATAAGGACCAAAGGTCGAGTAAACCTTTACTGTTGGTCTGTTAGTAAAATTGTAAAATTATATGCATTACAAATACAAAAAGGATGTAAAAACATTTCTCCATCTGCCTTTGTCTGTAATCATTTATTATTTCCTTTCAGAATATATGAAGCGTGATGAAAAATAAAAATGGATCTGTGTGGTGGTCGGGGAAATCTCATCAGACGCAGGTGGAGGAGAATTTTATTTCAGTGTACTTGGAGTTTTTGTACAGTGATGTTGTTTATTTGTCTCACTGTGGGGTAACGAGCGCAGTAATACACAGCTGTGTCTTCAGTCTGCATGTTCTGTCCTGTTAATGTCACTGTGCTGCTGGACGTGTCTCTGGAAACCTGAATCCTGCTTTTCAGTTTCTCAATGTAGGCAGTGCCCCCACTACCACATATCCTTCCGATCCATTCCAGAGTTTTTCCTGCAGGTTGTCGTATCCAGTTCGTACAGTAGCTGCTATCAGTTACTGAATATCCAGACACTTTACAGGTCAGAGTCAGTGACTGACCAGGAGTTAATACTGTGGATCCGGTCTGGATCAGCTCAACACTGTGAACACCTGTTAAAGAAAAGTTATTTTAATGATGTAAAAGCAAAAAGCTTTAAGGAACCAAAACTGTATTACATGTCAAATGTAAAAACACTTACAGTGTACGGCTGCCAGCAGCAGCAGCAGTAGGGATGTAGAGATCATGGTGTGTGTTGGAGCAGAAGAAGTAAAAGCTCTTGGTCTTTGTTGCTTAAATCTATAACAGAGGAGGACATTTGCATAGAGACACTCCTTATCTTAGGGTCAACATGGGATGGATTCTTATATGTACATAAATACAGTCTGCTTACAGACTGGAGGTTGAGTGGCTGGCTTTCTGGTGCAGCCTAAACAACCTGGAGCTGAACATGCTCAAGACAATGGAGTTGATAATGGACTTCAGGAGAAACCCCCCTGCTCTTCCCCCACTAACCATCATGGACAGCATTGTCACAGCAGTGGAGTCATTCAGATTCCTGGGAACCACAATCTCCCAGGACCTGAACTGGGACATTCACATTGACTCCATTGTGAAAAACACTCAGCAGAGGTTGTACTTCCTTCGTCAGCTGAAGAAGTTCAACCTGCCACAGGATTTGCTGAAACAGTTTTACACTGCCATCATCGAATCCATCCTCTGCACCTCAGTAACTGTTTGGTTCAGCTCAGCCACCAAATTCGATCTCAGAAGACTACAGAGGGTAGTCCGGACTGCTGAGCGAATCATTGGCACATCTCTCCCCACTCTTCAAGACCTGTACTCCTCCAGAGTGTGCAAAAGAGCAAAGAAAATCACCCTGGACCCCTCACATCCAGCACACTCCCTCTTTGAACTGTTGCCATCTGGTCGGCGCTACAGAGCCCTGAGCTCCAGAACGACCAGACATAGGAACAGTTTCTTCCCTCAAGAAATCCACCTGATGAACAATTAACACCATGGAACACACAACTCCTAATATTTGCACTATGTATACCTCAATTGCACATTTCATACTTGCACTCTGTACATACATGCATACATATTGTCTGTACTGTTTACTTCAACTGCACATTTCACAATTGCACATGTGTACATACAAATTGTATATATTGTATAATATTTGCATATGTATATTTCATATGCTTATTTAAACTGCACATTTCACACCTGTAAATGTGTACATACAATCTCTTCTATACTGCATATGACATCCTGTTACACTGTGGAGATCATGTCACTAAAACAAATTCCTCGCATGTGTAAACATGCCTGGCAATAAAGCTGATTCTGATTCTGATTCTGAAATACTGTCATTTTCCCAAACCAGAAATCTTAAAGTCTCAATTAAGTAAACAAGGAACACAAATTAATTTTAACATAATAATTATTACGTATGCTTGAGGATGCTTTTGAACATTAATACGTACAAGATCTAAATCAATCACATGTTTAATCAGGCTTTTGTTTGTATAAAATTACACAATCATTCGTTTCACTCGATCGACTCCAATTGAATTTTCCATGAAATCAGGTTTTCCATAATAAAGAGCCTTATTTACTGATCAACACTAAACAGGTCACCAGAGACATTTTATGTAACTGAGTTTAATCCGAGTGTCATGATGCTGGATGCAGTCAGAGCAGAATGTGAAAAGAGAGATTGTCTAAATGTGCAGAAGGAAACAGATAGAGATGGAGGAGTTTGTACAGACTGCCCTCTAGTGGCAAAAAGACCTGGTGTCAGATGATACAAACCTAAAATGAGAAAGTTTCAAATGTCCTGGCTGTCAATTAAAAAAAAAAAAACATTGACCAGCAATGAAAATAAAGTAAGTAGGAATTCAGTAATGGATCATTTTTATCAGCATGGTTTAAAAGAGAGAAAACACTCAGATACAATATCAGCAGTAACATAGTAAATCATTTGGTTTAAATAATCAGTTAATTGGGAAATCAATATTAGTCTCAATGATTATGGCACTGAGCTCTTTTTCTCTCTTTGTGAACATCTACTTCAATATTTCTCAATCTGTCAGTTCAACTCAATTTATTTCTGTAATGCATTTAACAATAGACATTGTCTTAAAGCAGCTTTACACAAGTACAGAAACATAAAATAAAAATAATTCCCAATGATCAATTAATAAAACTCATTTGGTGAGATGATAAAAAACTTTTTGTGTTTGTTTTTTTCCTATTCATTGGTACATTACCAAAAATATGTAATCAAATTATACAATGTTCACATTTCACATTTAATTACATTGGATTCTTATTAATTATTAGATATAGATTGAGGAGTTTTTGGATGTTTTTTGTTCATTCAGGATGAAGAGTTAAAGCCTGAGTGCTGAGTGTGAATGGATGTTGTTCTTTATAATAAATGTCTTTTGCAGACACATTTAATTTCAACTGGTTAAAAAAGAGACTATTATTCCTAAGTAAATTTTTAGTTATTTATTTTATTAATGCCAGTGTTGGTGTCTATGCTGAAATATTTGTAATATGGGGATTAGTTACTCAGTAAAATGTAGTTATTATTTAATTAAAGAAGTGAATTGTGATGAGGTTTTTGTGCAGCACTGCAGCTTGTTGTGTCACTGTGTGGTCTTCGAGCGCAGTAATACACAGCTGTGTCTTCAGTCTGCATGTTCTGTCCCCGTAAGGTCACAGAGTTACTGGAAGTGTCTCGAGAGACCACAAACTTGTCTTTAAGTGAATCTTTCTTATAAATGCTCCCTTCATAATAAATTATGTTGATCCATTCTAAAGCTTTTCCTGCAGGTTGTCGAATCCAAGCTGTTCCATAGTGGCTGCTGATATCAGTGATAGAAGCTCCAGACACTTTACAGGTGATGGTTAAAGTCTCTCCTGGCTTTATAAGCAGTGAGTCTGGCTGGATGAGCTCAGTAGCACAGAACACATCTGTAAAAAGAGAAAAAGAAAAGGTGGACATGTCGAACTGAAAGGATCAGATGAAATAATAAAGCTTCAACCCAAACACTCACAGGGGGCGAGAGCCAGCAGCAGCAGTGGAGCTGAAGCAAACATGTTTGTGTTGAAGGAAGACTAATGAGAAGTGTTTCCTCTCTAGATCAGAACGCTGCTATTATTACAAGAGGAGATGCAGATTTGCATAAACATTACAGAGAGGCTGTGTTGAGTGCAGCTCTGCAGCTGTTAATCACACTCACACCCCGTTTCATCTCCATATCAATTTAATGTGGAGAATAATTCAGCTGTTTGTTATTATTAATAATGATATGAACATGTTGTGATGTAATTAACGCTTCCTGTGAAGGTCAGATTGAAATCTGATCTATTTCCAGTTCCCTCAAATTAATCTGAATCTCCATCATAATCCATGAAAATGATAATAATTAGATAAACGATCCTTTATGTCGTTATCAGTCATGTGTAGGCTGCACTCTAGAGAATTACATTAACACAGAAATGATTCTCATGTCTGCAAATTTCCTGCTTTCTGTTATGAGAAGGTGAATATGAACATGCCTGAAGCTGTTAAAGCCAAACTTACAGTACAGAGGTACAGTTAGACTACGGAGTTCACATATCCAACCCATTCCAGAGCTTTCCCTGGTTTCTGTCTGATCCAGTGCATGTTGTACTCAGTCATAACAAAGCCGTGTATCTTACAGGAGATCTTCAAAGTTAAAGTTGAGATATTTAATTCATGAAGTTACTGCTACAAACCTGAAGATAATTATTTTCTAATAATCAATGGCACTGATTACTATGTTTCCTCTTATACAGCAGCAGTCTGTGAACGGTGACAATTTATTTATTAATTAAAGAAGAATATGGTGAACTCTATTTACGTTTAATGTTACAGTTAATTTTATGGAACTTTTGTGAAATGTATGTGTTCAATAATCACTAAAGTCAGACATCCACATAATTACTGCATGGACACACAGCAGTCTGGATTTGCATCATGATGTCATGATAAAAAACATGGGAGTAATGATGATGTAACAGAGAGGAATAGCGACTAATCCTTCAACCTACATTATCATAAGTTCTTGTGAGTGATATGATTATTATGATTTTTACAGTGTTTATCATGTGCAGTAACGTTAAAAATAAAAATTAAAATAATTAAAAAATTTTAATTATTTAAAAAATAACTTTAACTAACTTTAATCTCTTTGTTCTCATTTATGGATTATTTATTTATTTATTTATTTTACATTTTATGAGATTTGTATACATCAGTGTTGTCTCTTGTGTCCTGTTATTGTGAACACTGAATAAGGAGTTTTTGTACAGGGACGTTGTTTATTCCTCTCACTGTGGTCTTCGAGCGCAGTAATACACAGCTGTGTCTTCAGTCTGCATGTTCTGTCCTCCAATTGTTATTGTGTTAGTAGAAGTGTCTCTGGAGATGCTGAACTTATTTTTCAGTTTCTCACTGTAAGTTGTACTCCCACCACTCCAGATGTATCCAATCCACTCCAGAGCTTTTCCTGCAGGTTGTCGAATCCAAGCTGTACTATAGCTTGTAACTGAATATGAAACCTTGCACTGGATGGAGAGACTCTGGCCTGGCTGGACTGTCATGGAAGCAGGCTGAGTCAGTTCCTCACCATGCACATCTGTGGAGGAAAACACATGGTGATATCTCACACAATATATGCTGCACCTTTATTCTTCATCTAGTAAATGAATGAATTTGATAAAGCACTCACAAGAAGCAGCTGCCAGCAGGAGCAGTAGAGATGTAGAGAACATGGTGTGTGTTGTTTGGACTGGAGTCTTCTCTGTTCTCCAAAGTTTAACAGACACCATCACATCATATAAATAGAGTGAGATCCAGCTCTGACACTTGGATTTGTTTATCTGCTGATGATGGGAGGAGAATGTATCTGAAATGTAGTTAAAGGAGGATGTGTGGGTTTATAAACTCAACACTTTCTCTTCGGAGTTGTTAAAAGGTTCCCTTACATTATTCTTCCTATAATTTATCCTATAGTGTGATTTACAAAATTCAACTTCTAGCATGATGGGGGCATGGTGGCTTAGTGGGTAGCACGTTCGCCTCACACCTCCAGGGTCGGGGTTTGATTCCGGCCTCCGCCTTGTGTGTGTGGAGTTTGCATGCTCTCCCCGTGACTCGGGGGGTTCCTCCAGGTACTCCGGTTTCCTCCCCTAGTCCAAAGACATGCATGGTAGGTTGATTGGCATCTCTGGAAAATTGTCCGTAGTGTGTGAGTGAATGAGAGTGTGTGTGTGCCCTGTGATGGGTTGGCACTCCGTCCAGGGTGTATCCTGCCTTCATGCCCGATGACGCCTGAGATAGGCACAGGGTCCCCGTGACTTGAGGTAGTTCGGATAAAGTGGTAGAAAATGAGTGAATGAGAACTTCTAGCATGAAGTAGTTAATGCTTATAACCCCGTTATATAAAAGACTTTTAATTCCTGTGGAAGCAGTGAGGGTGTACTTAAATTTTCACACATGGCTTCTCCATATTAGCTTTATTTTTGTTAAATAAATAATGGCATAGTGTAATATATCATGTGTTCTTGTTCATCTGAGGTTTTATTACATGATTTTAAGACCTGCTAAAAACTAGATTAATTTTTATGTCTTAATAGTTAAAACCCAGAATTCAAGAATTCACTTTCTTTTTCACATGACTGCAAATATGTTTAGAAATAATTTAATGATCTTTCATCAGTATAAATGTCCAGAGAATGTTCAGAATAGTCCAGTAAAAGTCAGCAGCAAAAATTTCTTTCACATTCAAGAATTTCCAAATGTGGGTTTGTCATGTGTTTGTCATGTAAGTCTGTGTTTTTGTACTGATGTCTAAGGGGAAGTATCACTGTGTGTCGGGCGCAATAATAAACTGCAGTGTCTTCTGTCCTCATGCTGTTCATCTGCAGATACACCTGCTTCTTACTGTTGTCTCTGGAGATGGTGAAGCGGCCCTTAACAGCACTGGAGTAATATATGTTACTACTGCCACTTGAGATTGATGCAACCCATTCCAGCCCTTTTCCAGGTGCCTGTCTGATCCAACCCATACCATAGTCACCAAAGTTAAATCCAGATCCTGTGCAGGTCAGTTTATGAGACTGATCAGGTTTGATGATCACTGGATCAGACTCGATCAGTGTCTGACTGCAGGAATCTGAATTAGAAAAATATTCAAAGGTAAAAATTAACATTAAAAATAGAACAAAACAAAACATTTTTAATTATGTAATAAATAATACAGTACTAACATTGAATGAAGATTGCTAGAGTAAAGTAACACAAAACTCTGCCTAGTCCCATCTCAAAGAATTAAAATGGTTCCTGCTGCTGTAAATGAACACAAACTGCTGCTATGTTGTTGGGCTGAATGTTTCAGCATAAATGGTTCAAACACAGGATTTGGTTTGCATGACACACCCACTAGAGATATAAAAACATCATGTGTTTCAGACAAAACATTGCTGTGTTGAGTGCAGCTCTGCAGCTGTTAATCACACTCACACCCCGTTTCATCTCCATAGCAATTTAATGTGGAAAATAATTCAGCTGTTTGTTATTATTAATAATGATATGAATGTGTTGTGATGTAATTAACACTTTCCTGAACTACACTGAACATTATAAACAAACCATGTAACCGAACATGACCTTCATTCTGGTATAGGCTGAAACCCTCTAGAGGCTTTATCTGACGAATCCAGAGAGAAAGAGCTGAGAAGATTCTAGATCAGGTGTTTTTAAATCCTAAAGAAGATTTGTAATCTCTAGTGAGCAGAAGAGAAAGCTGAGATCTAATATCACAACAGCTAGACGTTGAAACTATGCTTTATTCTTCTTCATTCTTAATCAAAAGTTTAAAATAATCTGTTTCAAGAAATGGAATCAGGAGTGAAGCAGGTGACTCGTCTTCTCTAAATTGCCCCTCGGTGTGAATGAGTGTGTGAATGTGTAACATGACCAGAATGTACGCTCAGTGTTCCTGGGATGGACTCTGGAGCCTGCACTCTGACCCAATAAAACACTTCCTAATGATGACCGAGTGACTGAATACATTACCCTGATTATTGTCTCGTGATACTGAATGATTATATAATTAGTTACAGTATATATATCCTTACACCTCTAATTCCAGTAGTTTTGTTCTCTATTAATAAGAGCACAGACATTTGTTCTCTTCTGGACTCCTGAACACATAAAACCTGCAGACGCAGACGGGGAAAATGAGCTGCAGGTTATTTACAGAGTCATTTAAAGAACCGGAATATGAACATGTCTGAATCTGAACTTTGGGTGAGCAAGAGGATGTTTTTGTATTATAACAGGGTGAATTTGCATAAACACACTTCAGCTGTTAGATTTCATAGTTTCATGAATCCTTCTTGAAAACAAGCAGCTGCTGCCCCCTACAGGTGATTTTTAATTCCAGGAGTTTGTAGTAGTGATGCTGCAGTAAACATCTACATTTCAGTTTGATCTCTCATCAGATTCTGTGCTGCTGAACAGACTCTGTGTTTCTAAATTCAGGAAATGAACCATTGACCTGTAGTGTTCCTGCAGCTGGCATCACAATCAGGAGGAATAAAAGCATGAATAGTACAGTATATAGTCCCAACTAGTCATCACAATCATTGTCCTAGAGCTGATTTACCTCCAGTCAAATACGTTAAGACATCATAATGTAAATGTGATACATAACATGGGGATTATTGTTTTTATTAATATCTGCTAGAAGAGATTGTTATAAAGAGGAAGATCTGAGTGCTGAGTGTGAATAGATGATGTTGTTTATAATAAAGGTCTCTGGGGTGCAGCTTCCTGCTGAGGGAATATTTACAGCTCACGATGACGTGCTTGTGTAAGTTTTTGTACAGCTCTGGAGCCTGTTGTGTCAGTGTGACTCTCGTACACAGTAATAAACTGCCGTGTCTTCAGCTTTCAGACTTTTCACTTCTAGGTACAGCAAGTTTTTATTGGTGTCTTTACTGATGGAGAATTGGCCCTGTAGAGACTGAGTGAATATTGTGCCAGTGCCAGCATCAATGCGCCCGATCCACTCCAGTCCTTGTCCTGGTTTCTGACGGATTTCACCTGTAATTGTTCAGGTGAAACATGCATTCCTCTAGATGTAAAGACCTAATCATCTCATAAACATCTCTAATCTGTTATTGTAAATCTATAAAATTTGGAACCTTAAGAGATGTTCTCATGTGAATTTATGTGAAGTAAACACACTCTTCATATCAACATATTCAGAAAGGAATAAAACACATGGGGTGTGTTGTTATAGGACAATAATCAAGGAGCAGGTGGTGTGATGACAGGAATTGTAGAGGTGGTGGATGCAGGTGCTGATAATTTATTGTCAGATGTAACAAAACACATGAAATTGTGTAATTCTGCACCCTTTGGTTCTACTGTGACATGAAATTACTGCTTCAAAAATGAATGGCACTGATTACTGTGATCACTTTTCCTCTTATATAGCAGCAGTCTGTGAACGGTTCCCATTTATTTATTAATTAAAGTAGAATATAGTGAACTCTTTTTAGATTTATACTTACAGTTAATGTTGTAGAACTTTTGTGAAATGTATGTATTCCATAATCATGAATTCGGGGTCCGTGGGCTACAGAGCCAAACCAGGCACCGGCAGAGCAGGAGGCCAGGGTGGCGCCAGCAGAGCGGGACGCCAGGGCAGAGCCAGCAGAGCGGGAGGCCAGGGCAGAGCCAGCAGAGCGGGAGGCCAGGGCAGAGCCAGCAGAGCGGGAGGCCAGGGCAGAGCCAGCAGAGCGGGAGGCCAGGGCGAAGCCGGAAGAGCGGGAGATCAGGGCGAAGCCGGAAGAGCGGGAGGTCAGGGCGGAGCCGGAAGAGCGGGAGGTCAGGGCTGAGCCGGAAGAGCGGGAGGTCAGGGCTGAGCCGGAAGAGCGGGAGGTCAGGGCGGAGCCGGAAGAGCGGGAGGTCAGGGCGGAGCCGGAAGAGCGGGAGGTCAGGGCGGAGCCGGAAGAGCGGGAGGTCAGGGCGGAGCCGGAAGAGCGGGAGGTCAGGGCGGAGCCGGAAGAGTAGGTGACCAGGGTGGTGCTGGAGGCGGCGCCAGAGACAAGAGTAGAACCGGAGACCAGGGTGGTGCTGCAGGTCGAGCCAGGGACCAAAGCGGAGTTGGCGGCCAGGGTGGTGCTGGAGGCAAAGCCCGAGACCAAAGCAGTGTCGGAGGGCAGGGCTGCCAGTGCGCTCAGTCAGCTGGCCGGGATTGCAACCCATGGTGGCGCTGGGGGTGCTCTGAGCCTGTAAACAGGGACAGGAGGTAGAATGGCTGGCAAATCCAGTGAAACAAAACACAGGACAGATAACACAGGAGAATTGGTTGGTTCAGGCCAGGCAGAGAGTTCAGGGAGCTTGGGTGTAACCATGTCGACTGCGTTCTCCGACTCGGTCATTTCGGTCGACCCAGCTGGTTCTGCTGGTTCCGTCGACCCGGTCGGTCTGGCTGGTTCCGTCGACCCAGGTGGTGCTTCCGACCCGGTCGGTCCGGCTGGATCCGCCGACCCAGGTAGTGCCGTCAATCCTGTTGGTCCGGCAGGTTCCTCCGACCCGGTCGGTCCGGCTGGTCCCGCCGACCCAGGTGGTGCCGCCGACCCTGTCGGTCTGGGTGGTTCCGCCGACCCGGTCGGTTCGGGTGGTTCCGCCGACCCAGCTGGTTTCGTCGACCCAGTCAACTCACCGACCTCATCGGAGTATCCGCCAGTTTGGAGACCAGCCGGTTCGCACGGGCCTCAGCCGAGCTTGCAGGTATGGTAGCCATGTGAACCTGCTCGGTCACAGGTGTGCACGGGACTGGGCTGGACTGAGGCACTGTGGGGCATTCGGGCATCTGTGGCTTGTTTGGCTCTGTAGCCCACGGACCCCGATGCTTGCTGCCCCCCCAAAAAAATATTTAAGGCCGGCTTCCGTCTCTCCACTGCCCACGGGTTACTGAGGACCCGCCCAGGAGCAACGCCAAGTTGACGAAATCCCACAACGATCCTATCTCTCGTCTAGTCGGCATTAAGTAGCGCAGGATGTTCTCTAGTCTATACCTGAAGATGTCCTTGAGAGTCTTCTCTCCAAAGCTGACCTGGTTACACAGGTCCACGAATACCTCAGCATATTCCTCGACTGGGGAATCCTCCTGAAATAGGCAAAACAAGATTTCTGCTGGATCCATTTGTGGTTAGTCTTTCTGTCATGAAGAGACAAAGGCGAGTGAGGATCCAAATTCAGTTTGAACTTTTACTAAACAAAAACAAGAAACAAGCAACAGATAAGCATTCAAAAACACTGAGCAGAACAGGCTACAGGAACAGAGACGTAAACAGACAACATACTACATGAAATAATGACTAACACCAGGGAAGTGGACAAACAGAGTAGATATAGTGAACAATAACCAATCACAAGGCAGAGACAATCAAAGACTAGGACAAAACACCTGGGGAGGAGATTGGGTGCAATTAATATCCATGGTAACAAATAAGTGGGTGGGGCCAACAATTAACAGCAGGGAATGACAGCAGACAGAAGCAAAGGAAAACACAGACAGACGCATTACATTGGGATTAAGATAATAGAACATAAGAATAGTTTTACCTTTCTATAGTCATGGCATAATGCTCTCACACTTTCTCACACATTTTCACACAAATTCTAATTTGTTGATGGGATTATTATTACTCAAAGATACAACAGTATATAAAGTTCAGGATTGTGATATTATTATAATAGTCTTTATGATGTGCAGCAATATTAGAGATAAAATATTATGAATTTAAATCAACGCCTGAAACTTTATGTGATCATTTGTGGGATTATTGTTTTTTATTAATGTCTTGTTATTTTGACACTGAATGAGGAGTTTTTGTACAGGGATGTTGTTTATTCCTCTCACTGTGGTCGCCGAGCGCAGTAATACACAGCTGTGTCTTCAGTCTGCATGTTCTGTCCTGTTAATTTCATTGTGCTGCTGGACGTGTCTCTGGAAACCTGAAACCGGCTTTTCAGTTTCTCACTATGGTAAGTGCCCCCACTACCACATATCTCTCCGATCCATTCCAGAGTTTTTCCTGCAGGTTGTCGTATCCAGTCTGTACAGTAGTTGCTATCAGTTACTGAATATCCAGACACTTTACAGGTCAGAGTCAGTGACTGACCAGGAGTTAATACTGTGGATCCGGTCTGGATCAGCTCAACACTGTGAACACCTGTTAAAGAAAAGTTATTTTAATGATGTAAAAGCAAAAAGCTTTAAGGAACCAAAACTGTATTACATGTCAAATGTAAAAACACTTACAGTGTACGGCTGCCAGCAGCAGCAGCAGTAGGGATGTAGAGATCATGGTGTGTGTTGGAGCAGAAGAAGTAAAAGCTCTTGGTCTTTGTTGCTTAAATCTATAACAGAGGAGGACATTTGCATAGAGACACTCCTTATCTTAGGGTCAAAATGGGATGGATTATATATATATAAATATAAATGAAAGAACTTTCCCATCTTTTAAACATTTCTGTATTTTTTAGAGATATCTATCACTGCAGCTTGAGTTTATGTTGAACCAATAAGAATTTTAAGCATTGTGTTAATTAGTTTATATACTATCAGGTGAATTAATAGTAAGAAAACTAAATTATAGTGTTTTTATTTGTCCAACCTGTGTTTAACAACACAAATAACTAATCACACATTATGGAAAGAGTGAAAAAGAAGAGAAAATGTAGATGTTTGTCTAATAATGACTGATACTGAATGAGTCTCATACAGAATGCAGTTTGTGGATTCACTTTTTTTTCACTTTATTTGTTGAGCTCTGCTGCCTCCTTCAGTTGTTTCAGTTATTGAATCTCAGACTATGAGAACAGACAGTGTGTTAAACACAACACACTGCTGGAAACATGCTGTATTATTCCTGAATCCACTCATTAAACACTGATTCCAACTGCTGGTTAAAATGTTTTCTTTTTTATTTACTTAAAAATGACTTTGTGTGACTGTATTGATTATATGATTAGTTACAGTATATATATCCTTACACCTCTAATTCCAGTAGTTTTGTTCTCTATTAATAAGAGCACAGACATTTGTTCTCTTCTGGACTCCTGAACACATAAAACCTGCAGACGCAGACGGGGAAAATGAGCTGCAGTTTATTTACAGAGTCATTTAAAGAACCGGACTATGAACATGTCTGAATCTGAACTTCGGGTGAGCAAGAGGATGTTTTTGTATTATAACAGGGTGAATTTGCATAAACACACTTCAGCTGTTAGATTTCATAGTTTCATGAATCCTTCTTGAAAACAAGCAGCTGCTGCCCCCTACAGGTGATTTTTAATTCCAGGAGTTTGTAGTAGTGATGCTGCAGTAAACATCTACATTTCAGTTTGATCTCTCTTCAGATTCTCTGCTGCTGAACAGACTCTGTGTTTCTAAATTCAGGAAATGAACCATCGACCTGTAGTGTTCCTGCAGCTGGCATCACAATCAGGAGGAATAAAAGCATGAATAGTACAGTATATAGTCCCAACTACTCATCACAATCATTGTCCTAGAGCTGATTTACCTCCAGTCAAATACGTAAAGACGTCATAATGTTAATGTGATACATAACATCTGGATTATTATTATTATTATTATTATTATTATTATTATTATTATTATTATTATTATTATTATTATTATTATTAATATTAATAACTGCTAGAAGAGATTGTTATAAAGAGGAAGACCTGAGTGCTGAGTGTGAATAGATGATGTTGTTTATAATAAAGGTCTCTGGGGTGCAGCTTCTTGCTGAGGGAATATTTACAGCTCATGAGGACGTGCTTGTGTAAGTTTTTGTACAGCTCTGGAGTCTGTTGTGTCAGTGTGACTCTCGTGCACAGTAATAAACTGCCGTGTCTTCAGCTTTCAGACTCTTCACTTCTAGGTACAGCAAGTTTTTATTGGTGTCTTTATTGATGGAGAACTGGCCTTGTAGAGACTGAGCGAATGCAGTGCCAGTGCCACCATCAATGCGCCCGATCCACTCCAGTCCTTGTCCTGGTTTCTGACGGATCCAGTGCATGTTGTAGCTGCCCATTGAGAAACCGGAGACAGTACAAGACAGAGTGACCGACTCTCCAGGTCTCTTCACCACAGAATCAGAGGAGGTCAGTGACTGTCCATAAGAATCTGGAAGAGAAGAATAGAACTCAGTAATGTTCTCTTATACTGATTATAATGCTAATAATCTTCACATAAAAAACATAAACATACATGAAATGAGTAGCAATAAAATACACTGTCCTAAAATCATCCTTCTCTGAGTTCTGCTTCACCCAGGTTTAAAGTGTATGGGAGTGTTATCTCTCACAGAGCTCACTGGACACTAGAGCAGCCAAGAACATGCTGTTTATACACCACTCTATTTGAATAGGGAGCGTCCATGACCACTATGGAGGTGTTCAACCCACAACCACATGCTGCTCACTGGATAAATGAGTGGATGATAAGGTACTATGTAAATCTCTACAACAGAATGTTTCTCTATCAGAAAGGGAACCAAATCGAATCATTTTTAGAAGACACCTCACTCATCTAAGGAACACATTAGGAAACCTAAATGTAGGAATGGTTACGTGGTGATGGTTTATTTCACACAGACGGCTTTCTCCTGCTCCTGTCTTGAGATGGAGTAAAGCTCAGTGACAGAAAGTAAGGAATAAAACACTTGGGGAGGTTTTGTTACAGAAAAACAATCAACAATGAATCAAAGCAGAGTTTCTGTTATCATCACAACATGAAGTCATTTATTCAGCACCATTTACAATTCTTTTCTTTCATTATTTATTCATAGTTATGCTTAAACTTGTATTAGGGCCAGAAAAACAAGTTATTTCCTGTTATCGTGTTCATTATTACAGCTAGAAACAGTCCTTCCCTCAACACTTATCTTGAAACTGAGGAAAAAGTACAAACTTTTCTGTCCTGAAGACTTTCTCATGCTGTAAATAAAGTCTCAGCTTTAACCCTGATCTAGCTCTGACACTGGAGACTCCTTCCAACAACACGAAATAAACATTCTGTTTACAGAAATCTTCATCATATCAAATACTGCAGATAGTTTATCTTCTAATTAAATGTTCAAACAAGTTATAAATAATGTATACAGTGTTTGGAATGTAGGGATTAGTTACTCAGTAAAATGTAGCTATTATTTAATTAAAGAAGTGAGTTGTGATGAGGTTTTTGTGCAGCACTGCAGCTTGTTGTGTCACTGTGTGGATGACGAGCGCAGTAATACACAGCTGTGTCTTCAGTCTGCATGTTCTGTCCTCTCAGTGTCACCGTGCTGCTGGAGGCATCTTTAGAAACACTGAACTTGCTTTTTAGAGACTCTTTATGATACATGCTTCCACCCCCCCAAATGTGGTTTATCCATTCCAGAGTTTTCCCTGCAGGTTGTCGAATCCAAGCTGTGGCGTAGCTGTCATCAGTAACTGAGTAACCGGATACTTTACAGCTGAGGATTAAAGAATCTCCAGGCTTTAACATCACTGAGGTGTCCTGAGTGAGCTCTACTGCACATTCCACATCTGAAAAAAAGACATGTCACAATTCCAGTCAAAAATCTATGTACAGTAGGTTATAACTGCAGGAATTTACTAGCAGCTCTGAGATCATTAGTGAAGTGAAACTCACAGGATGAAGCTGCCAGCAGCAGCAGAACTGGAAGGAACATCGTATAACTAAAAGCAGTGCTAAACTCTCCAGAGCCCACAGTGACCGTGGCTGATATTTCTCTATATGTAGCTGTAAGGGGAACATTTTGCATATTCATTTGCATATTGTTATGCTGGAATTCTGTTTAGTCCATCACTGTCGATCAACTGTAACATCCAGAAAACATTGGTTTTTTTTTTCAGAAACTGTCATTTTTCATGTGAAACATGGATTCCTCTAGATCAGGGGTCTCCAAACTTTTCAGCTCGAGGTCCGCTTTAACTATCAAACAGCAGTTCGGGGCCTGACTACACACTTGAGGTCCAAATAAAAAATAATCAACACATGGATGTTGTTTTTAACTATTTATTTAATATTATTTTATTCAGTTATTATTTAATAACACATTGATACACTACACATGAACACCTGTATTAGTGGGAATGGTGAATTTGTTTCCTGGGTGCCAGAATAGCAGACATTTCTGGCTTTAGATTTGATGTCCCTAACATTAGCAGTGACCTGAGATTATCATCGGACAAGTTTGTTCTCAAATTGTTCTTCATGTATTTCATTCTTGAAAATGTTTGTTCACACAGGTATGTTGTTCCAAAGATTGAAAGGTACCTTGATGCAAAAGTTGTGACACTAGGAAAGTCTTCCTTGGGCAAAAATTGGTAAAAACCCACCAGTCCTTCTTTGTTCCTAAGGAAGTCATTTGCTTGCAACTCAATGACATCCAGCTGCAGTTCATCTGGGAAACTGGCCACATCTGCTTCAAATGGGTTTTGAAACAGTCTCACTTCTTCTGCCTTTGAATCCAAGTCAGAAAACCGGGTGCGTCTCCGGCCGATCAAGGCGGTATGCGAGTGCGTGCTAAGTCAGAGCTAGGCATGGGTCGTGGGAAGAGGGAGAACTAGGTGCCCCTGCTGCACGATAGACAACAGGAGTTGATGTCCACTAGCTAGTGGAGATGTGGAGGATGCATCGCCCTGGGCTGGCTTTGCAGCGTAATCACAACAAGCTTGTTGCTAAAAAATGTAGGCCCCTGCCGCACAATATGAGAACGCATGTTGTATATCCACTAAGCCATAGTGGAGATTGCAGGGGAAGCATCACCCAGGGCAAGCGCGGTGTGCGGCGGCGAGCATGTTGTGGAGAGAGTTTGCCAAGGTGGATCGTGAGAGGGATGACGCATCCCTGCGCAGCGGGGATGACGACATGTGTATAACCGCCACTATAGTGGGGACAGCAGGGGCGGCATGCCCTATAGAGAACTTTGGAGCTGAGAGCTGATAGCATAGCGGAGGCGTGAAAAACGAGATCAAGGGCAATAGCAGGAGAGGGACGGGAGACACATTAAGATGACAGACGTGATCAGAGTAGGTCCATTGCTTTTTGAGCATTTAACATGTCCTTAGTTCCTGGACGGACGTAATGTTCGTATGCCGCAGAGGACCATCATCCCAGACTTTTTAAGGTGGGAATCGTGGTGACCGAGGCTGCAGTTGTCGTGGCTCCAATGCGGAAGGAGTGGGGCGTGTAGAGCTCCAGTGAGAGGCCACAGGATTGGCAGGCCATGCGTAGACGGCCTGGACGACCAGGATCTCGACATGGCTTTGCTCTCCTCGGTTATAAACAGCGGTTCATCGGGGCGAACACCCAGATACCGGGACATGGAAAAAAAGGGCATAAATCTGTATTAGTGCGAGCGATTGTGACGGGAATACCTTTAAGATCTTTGTCGGATTTTGAGTGCTTTAAAAAAATGTAAAAATAATGTTCATCAAGAGTAATATCAGACACCGTGAGGTCATAGGATGCATTGAATTTATTGTTGCGTGTCGTGAATTCACCCACCCTGGGGAAACCATAGAAAGCAGACAGAAACACCACTTCCAGGAGAAGATCCTAATAAGAACTGACCCCTCTCTCAGTTTAGCAACCAGTCTTTTGACGAGAGGGAGGGTGAGAGGAATTTGTTTGTCTGTCATTTTGGTGTCCCTTTCCTGATACCGCCAAGGAGCAGGCGGATAGATGGATGCCGCAGCAGACTGCAGATAGACGGCTCCAAGCATCTTAGGTGGCATTGGTAGACGGGTCCAAGCATCTTAGGTGGCATTGGATGCCTGCGACTTGGCTTTTAATGGAGGAGGGTTGCATTTTTTGAGCTTGAAGACAATGTATGATGTACATCTTGTCCAACCAAGCCTTTCTGTATGTCACTCATGTTCTTTCCTCAATCAACAGTCAGGCAACTGAGGTTAGTCCAGTCCAAGTTATAATCAGCAAATGTTTTTTTTCTACTCATTGAATATATTATTTTCAAATTGTTTTGACTTTTCTGGGCAAAGTTCCTCAGCCACCACCAACAAACATTCCTTCACTACTTCACCATCTGTAAACGGTTTGCCACTATTAGCCAGGACATAGGCAACTTTATAACTGGCCTTAGTTAAAACCTGTTATCGCACACGAACGATCGGACGAAATTGTATACAAAACAAAAAGTGATACAGCTCCCACATACTTTAAAACACAGGGGTGAGCCTGATCTCATTGGAAAGAAGTGATTCTCTAGTTTCAGATACAAGTGTCAGATTGATTCTAGGCCTTACTGACACAAAGTTACAGAGGCTAGAATGGAAAATTTTGATTTTCGCCTGAGGTTTTTAATTTATCTTATTTCTCTGGAACATGTTAGGTAACATTTAACACCTGAGGGTCATAGCCACATGTCTTGGCTTTCACCAAAAAAAAAATCAAGTCAAAAGACCCAAAAATGGCTTCAATAAAACAATTTTTCTACGGACATGTCCATCCGGTCACGTGTTTCTTGTTTACTTGTTTACTGTATAACTTTGAATTAAAAGACTGCATGCTCAGTTTAAATGGCCAAAAACCAGCACAGCCTCTCTCTCTACTATTCTGCTGTGTAAAGAGGCCTGTAACCTGACACCCTGAGCTGGGAGAGTGTGAAAAGTTCAAAGATTGCGCAATAAACCCATCGCGCACGATTTTCGCGCAGAAGCCAGCATTAGAGAGGCGGGTCGTGGCATACCGTTGGAATCGTCTCCTTATTGGCTAAAGCGCTGTAAAGGTCCCGGCCAATTTCATTGCTATTGGAAGGAGTAATTGTCAGTCATGGGAGGGTTCCCAAAAATGATGTCTGACCTCATTGGCTTCTCAGCCGTCTATCTCTGCAATACAAGCACCGATTGGCTTAAGTGAGGGCTTGTTTGATTCGTTACGCCCTGGGCTATAAATATGATGTAAATTTAGAATTTTTGAATACCCCAATGAGAAGTTAGAGCCGAAACAAAGATGGTGGCGCACCACTGTTTCCAATTTTTCGGAATATTTGCGGCGCGACAAAAGCGTTTTGGATTAAAAGGCTTACAGATTTCAGTTCCTTGGACCTGTGTGGATTTTTGTGGAATATTTGTTTTGGAATATATTACCCCAGTGAAGAAAGGGATGCGTCTAAAGGTAAGGAAAAACTGGTCTAGCGCCACCTAGGTCAGTTTTCTCCCAAAAATTTTTTCTAAGAGTATGACGGCTATGAATCATATTATGCTTTGTGCGTGGGCTTAAAAAATATTGAGAGTATAAACTTTACTAGAAACATAAGTTTTTTCGTGTTTTTAGAGGATTTAATGCTTAAAAGTTACAATGAAATTATGCAGCTTCAGCCCCTAGCGGTAGTGTTCCACAGGTGGAACGGTGTTCAATAATTTTCATTTGAGGATTTACTGAACAATTTCCTCTGATATGTGAGTTGATTTTGTAATTTAGAACTTTACCCTCCAACTGTGCATATATCTCCTGATGTTTGCTTTGTTGATGACTGCACAGGTTGTTTTCTTTCATCACAGCCACGTTTCGTTGCAAATCAAACACAATGCTTTCTCACCGGATTTGATGAAGTATTTCAGACTTCTTTGAATCTTTTCCTCTTCTCAGCCATCGCTGGGCAGTAAAATAAAGGGAATTTAACATGAATAAATAGTGAAACTAAAAGTATCTTGCACACAATATCACTCAAAAAACCTGATTACTGTATGCGAACTAATGTCGTCGCAATTATAGCTGCAAATGACCCGAAACATTTTTAAAACTTCTCATGATTTCTAAGTTAAGTTAAACTGACCTGAATATAGTGTGCAAATATATCCACTTATGGTAGAGAGATTGTTGCTTTTAATGTTTCCTCTTCAGAATATTCGAAAAATTCTCATCGCAGCAGTCAACCACAACTGACAAACTGTGATTAAAATAACCATGTCTTGAACAAGCAGAAAACCATTTAAAAACTCCGCCACTAGATGGCGTTATATCATATTGACTGTGAGTGAAAGTAGAAAATGTAAGCAGCTAATAAGGTTTTGCAATGTAGTGAGCGGTTGGCAAACACAACGCACTACTGCGCACCTCTATTTTAATTCGGTAAAAACATAACCTCCACGTAAGCAGTGGCTGATCCTGGCAGAATACACGTAAATTTCCGTAATTTTTTTCCGTAGACAAAAAGGTCTCCACGGGCCGTAGTTTGGAGACCCCTGCTCTAGATGTAAAAACCTCCTCATCTCATGAACAACTCTAATCTGTGATTTTGTATTAGGTACAATAAGAGTAGTTCACATGTGAATTTCTCTGAAGTGAACACACTCTTCATATCAGCATTCAGTAAGGAGTAAAAAACACGTGTGTGTTGTTATAGGACAATAATCAAGGACCAGGTGGTGTGATGTCAGGAATTGTAGAGGCGGTGGATGCAGGTGCCGATAATTTATTGTGTAAAGTACAAACAAAACCCATTAAATTGTGTAATTCTGCAACCTTTTGCTCTACTGTGACATGAAATTACTGCTACAAACTTGAAGATAATTATTTTCTATAAATCAATTATCTTTGGCTAATATTTACATTTGTTTGATGGTCTAAAACATTGACGTGTGACAAACGTGCAAAAAAAAAAAATCATTAAGGGGGCCAACAACATATTTTTACACCACAGTATATAACATATACATATTATAAATGAGAAAACCTCCTCATCTTTTAAACATGTCTGTATTTTTTAGAGATATCTATCACTGCAGCTTGGAGATTATGTTTGAACCAATAAGAAGATTAAGGCAGGTGTTAATGAGTAAATTTATACATTATCAGGTGTTTTCAGGTGAATAACAGAAATTATTATTCATTTACAGTAGAACAGGGAACTATTGTTGTTTATTTAGACTCGGATACATCAATTATTGATTATTGATTGATTATTATCAGTGTTTCTTGTGTCACATTGAATGAGGAGTTTTTGTACAGGGATGCTGTTTATTCGTCTCACTGTGTGGATCACGAGCGCAGTAATACACAGCTGTGTCTTCAGTCTGCATGTTCTGTCCTGTTAATGTCACTGTGCTGCTGGACGTGTCTCTGGAAATCTGAAACCTGCTTTTCAGTTTCTCACTGTAGTAAGTGTTACCATCACCACACATACGTGCGATCCATTCCAGAGTTTTTCCTGCAGGTTGTCGTATCCAGTTCGTACAGTAGCTGCTATCAGTTACTGAATATCCAGACACTTTACAGGTCAGAGTCAGTGACTGACCAGGAGTTAATACTGTGGATCCGGTCTGGATCAGCTCAACACAGTGAACACCTGTTAAAGAAAAGTTATTTTAATGATGTAAAAGCAAAAAGCTTTAAGGAACCAAAACTGTATTACATGTCAAATGTAAAAACACTTACAGTGTACGGCTGCCAGCAGCAGCAGCAGTAGGGATGTAGAGATCATGGTGTGAGTTGGAGCAGTAGAAGTAAAAGCTCTTGGTCTTTGTTGCTTAAATCTATAACAGAGAAGGACATTTGCATAGAGACACTCCTTAGGGTCAACATGGGATGGATTCTTATATATAAATATAAATGAAAAACTTCCTGCAGATGAGAAAACTTCCACATCTTTTTAAACATGTCTGTATTTTTTAGAGATATCTATCACTGCAGCTTGAGCTTATGTTTGAACCAATAAGAAGATTAAGGCAGGTGTTATTGAGTAATTTTATCAGGTGTTTTCAGGTGATTTATGAATTGAAAAATTACGGACATTTTAAATCATCTAGAACAGGAAACTTTATTTCTATTCATTTATATTTCTGTTTAATTTAGAAGCTTACTTTATAACAGCATTATAAAATACATCTTGTCATGTTACTGAGAAACCTCACAACCACAGGAGGATGTAGTTACATAAATTATAGTGTTTTTATTTGTCCAACCTGTGTTTAACAACCCAAATAACTAATCACACATTATGGAAAGAGTGAAAAAGACGAGAAAATGTAGATATTTGTCTGATAATGACTGATACTGAATGAGTCTCATACAGAATGCAGTTTGTGGATTCACTTTATTTCACTTTATTTGTTGAGCTCTGCTGCCTCCTTCAGTTGTTTCAGTTATTGAAGCTCAGACTATAAGTCAGTGTTTTTGTACTGTTGTCTAAGGGGAAGTATCACTGTGTGTCACGGGCGCAGTAATAAACTGCAGTGTCTTCTGTCCTCATGTTGTTCATCTGCAGATAAACCTGCTGCTTACTGTTGTCTCTGGAGATGGTGAAGCGGCCCTTAACAGCGCTGGAGTAACGTATGTCACTGCCGTGGATAATTGCAACCCATTCCAGCCCTTTTCCAGGTGCCTGTCTGATCCAAGCCATGTAATAGCTACTAAAGGTAAATCCAGAGGCTGTGCAGGTCAGTTTATGAGACTGATCAGGTTTGATGGTCACTGGATCAGACTCGATCAGTGTCTGACTGCAGGAATCTGAAATAGAAGAATATTCAATGGTAGGAATTAACATTAAAAATGAATTAATGAAAAATATTTTAAGTATGTAACAAATAATACTAACATTGAATGAAGATTGTTAGAGTAAAGTAACACAAAACTCTGCCTAGTCCCATCTCAAAGAATTAAAATGATTCCTGCTGCTGTAAATGAACACAAACTGCTGCTATGTTGTTGGGCTGAATGTTTCAGCATAAATGGTTCAAACACAGGATTTGGTTTGCATGACACACCCACTAGAGATATAAAAACATCCACAGAGGAACAGACGAGAGGAGAAAAAGCTTCCTGTAAATCTCTGGGTGTGTTTCATGCTGTCAGCTTCATCACTGCTCTTTACTCATTAGATCTCATGTCTTTTTTTGAAGCTGAATGTGCAGTAAAAGATGGTCTTGTTCACACAGACGGCTCTCACAAGGCATCAAACAACAGTTACTTGGTCCTGAATTGACAATAATCTCTAATTTCTGCTAAATGAAATGGAGACATAGAACTTATCTAAAACAAGTTCCAACAGAAGCATAAGAGCTCAGTGAAACATAGAGTAAGGAATTAAAGACATAGAGGCATGATGTACTAGGCAGGGTGATGGGATGCAGTAGCATGTGTGGACATCTTTTGTTCCTCTAAGACCTCTCTCTGTGTTGTGTATTGAATCAACGTTATTGGAGGAATTACTGTATTGTGAGTATATAACAGTGTGTTTGGAATGTAGGGATTCATTACTCAGTACATTACATTAATTGTCCATTTAGGTGAATAAGGACTGGGATGGACTCTGGAGCCTGCACTCTGACCCAATAAAACACTTCCTAATGATGACCGAGTGACTGAATACATTACCCTGATTATTGTCTCGTGATACTGAATGATTATATGATTAGTTACAGTATATATATCCTTACACCTCTAATTCCAGTAGTTTTGTTCTCTATTAATAAGAGCACAGACTTTTGTTCTCTTCTGGACTCCTGAACACATAAAACCTGCAGACGCAGACGGGGAAAATGAGCTGCAGTTTATTTCAGAGTCATTTAAAGAACCGGAATATGAACATGTCTGAATCTGAACTTCGGGTGAGCAAGAGGATGTTTTTATAACAGAGTGAATTTGCATAAACACACTTCAGCTGTTAGATGTTAGCGAGTAAGTGAACGAAAGTGAAAGTGAAACGTACGAGACAAAATTCCTCCTAACTCCTCCACCTGTTTACTCCTCCCTCAACCTCCGTGCACATCTTCCGTTAGCTCAAGTCGTCTGATCTCCAAGGTAAATAATCCACTTTTTAGTAAAACCAGTTTACTTTTTTTTTTAGCATTCTCTTTTATTACTGTATGTTTTATACAATATTTGTCATTTATAAATACAGGTACTGTACATTTTTCATATTCAAAACACAAAGAAAACAACTAGAGTGAAATTTTGCGAGCTGGAACGGATTAATGGGATTTCAATTAATTTAAATGGGGAAAATTGTTTTGAGATACCAGCAAATTGAGATATGAGCAAGGTCACAGAACAAATTAAACTCATATCTTGAGGTATTACTGTATATTGAACTTTTTATGTTAATGTTATGGAACTTTTGTAAAATGTATGTATTCAGTAATCACTAATTAAAGTCTGACATTTTTCTGTAAATTTTATTTATTTCCTTTTTGGTTCCTCTGTAAGAATATGACTATAAGAGACAGTCTTGGTGTTCATTGTGTCACAGAAATATATAGAAATTGTGGAGTATTTAGATCTGACTGGGGATATGAGAATATGTTGTACTTTAAACCTACGATGTTACAGTAAATTTGTTGAGCTGTAGCGCCACCTGTAGGTCTTGTGAACGTGCCCCGTATATTGAAAGCACTTTTTTCTTTCACCACATCTGGGGGAGGATTTTGGACGATTGATTAACATGTTTGTGCCACTGTGGTTTCTAGAACAGTAATAAACTACAGAATCCTGGGCACTCAAACCGCTCAGCTGCAGATATACCATGTTTTTGGAGTTGTCTCTGGTAATTTCCAAACGTCTTTCAATGTCTTTGGTGTATATTGTTTTACTGGCATCAGACCAGATAACCCCAATCCATTTCAGAGCTTTTCCAGCTTGTTGTCTGATGCAATGCATGCCATAGCCACCAAAGTTAAACCCAGATCCTTTACAGGAAAGACTCAGAGTTTCTCCAGGTTTTTTCACCACTGAAACAATGGGAATAGACTCAAGACTCTGATACTGAATACCTGATACAGAAGAAATAAAACATTAGTGTATTTTAAAATAAACAATAAAATATATTTGGGATTCTGCATGATAACTCACCTATGAGGCTGATTAGTAGCAGGAATAAGGAGAGTGGGATCTTCATGGTGAGTGTTGATGAGACTCGATCGCTCTACTTAACTCAGCTGCACATAAATACAGCATGGACACACAGCAGTCTGGATTTGCATCATGACGTCATGATAGAAAACATGTGGGAGTCATGAGGATGTAACAGAGAGGAACAGCAACTAATCCTTCAACCTACATTATCATAAGGTCTTGTTAGTGATATGATTATTACAGTGTGTATCATGTGCAGTAACATTAAATATTTTGTATTATCTTTTAAAATCTATATTACAATTATTTAAAAAAATAACTAACTTTAATCTCTTTGTTCTCATTTGTGGATTATTTATTTGCTTGTTTTACATTTTGTTAGACTCCTATAGATCAGTGTTGTGTCTTGTGTCCTGTTATTGTGAACACTGAATGAGGAGTTTTTGTACAGGGACGTTGTTTATTCCTCTCACTGTGTGAAACGAGCGCAGTAATACACAGCTGTGTCTTCAGTCTGCATGTTCTTTCCTCCAATTGTTATTGTGTTAGTAGAAGTGTCTCTGGAGATGCTGAACTTATTTTTCAGTTTCTCACTGTAACCTGTATCCCCACCACTGCCGATGTATCCAATCCACTCCAGACCTTTTCCTGCAGGTTGTCGAATCCAATGTGTATTATAGCTTGTAACTGAATATGAAACCTTGCACTGGATGGAGAGACTCTGGCCTGGCTGGACTGTCATGGAAGCAGGCTGAGTCAGTTCCTCACCATGCACATCTGTGGAGGAAAACACATGGTGATATCTCACACAATATATGCTGCACCTTTATTCTTCATCTAGTAAATGAATGAATTTGATAAAGCACTCACAAGAAGCAGCTGCCAACAGGAGCAGTAGAGATGTAGAGAACATGGTGTGTGTTGTTTGGACTGGAGTCTTCTCTGTTCTCCAAAGTTTAACAGACACCATCACATCATATAAATAGAGTGAGATCCAGCTCTGACACTTGGATTTGTTTATCTGCTGATGATGGGAGGAGAATGTATCTGAAATGTATTTAAAGAAGGATGTGTGGGTTTATAAACTCTTTCTCTTTGAACTCTTTTTCATGCTTACGATTGATTTAAAATTATGATTTACATCATTAAACTGCCCCATGAACATAAAGAATGATTGAAGTTTGTATTTCTGAACTGTGTGTATTTACAAATGATAAGTAGTTTATGCTAATAAGCATGTTATACAAAACATAAAACACTTGTGTGTGATGTTATACAGTCATGTTAAATAGAAAGTACACACTATTGAATTCTATGGTAATTCAAATTCTTGAGAAATGATTTTATAATCCTTTCCAGATTGAGAGACAGATTCTCTAAGATAACTGCTGATGTCTTTCATTCTTGATGACATTTTAACACACACCTGAATGCTCCAGCAAAGCAAACTGACAAAACTTCAGTTTTTATAGAGATATTATAAGTCACATTTGCTAGCGAACAATGAATCACTTGCATTATATTAGCATCACCTGGCTGCTACTTACCCTCTTAATTCCTGTGGAAGCAGTGAGGGTGTACTTAGTATTCTACATATTAGCTGCATTTATGTTAAATAAACAATGACATGATGTTATATGTCATGTGTTCTTGTTCATCTGAGGTTTTAATACCTAATTTGAGGACCTGCTAAAGACTGGATGAATTTGTATTATATCTAAATAGTTAAACCAGGAATTCAAGAGGGTGCACTTTCTTTTTGACATGAGTGGAAATATATTGAGAAGTGAATTAATAATCTTTAATTAAAATTAATAATCTGCAAGCACGCTTGTGAATGCTTAATTTCGGCTGCTGCATGTATTCGGGATGTAAAGCACTGTTTTGAGAAGATTTGAATTCGAGTTTACCCTGCCATCCACACGACATCTCAGCTGATTCACCTCAAGAGTGATTTGTTCATTATTTTCTCCTATGTGATTCGTTTGATTGATTCATCGTGATAATGCTACGGAAAGAGGCAATTATAGTACATCTGTCGAGTTAATTGCAACGCACGCTACGTCCAGACAACGTATTTCCATTCATCATTCTACAGACTGGTATTTCCTATTTGTTCTTTTGGGATATCGTGGTTTGATGGACGGTACAGTTAAAACTTTAAGTCGAGCGGTTGGTGTGTGAAATTGTAAATGCTCATTGAGAACTGTTGTTTTGAGTGTATTTGTGTTCAAAAGGTCAATTTATGTGTTGAGATTTAATTCTGAAGTTCTAAATGAATTTTGAATTTTAAGGAAAACAAGAGTTTTCTTTGAAGAAAAAAGGGATTTTCTTTTCTAAAGTATTATATACTGAATATATTGAAAGTGATTGTGTTTGACAGTACATAGAAATCCACGCAATACATTTATGTAACTTTTCTGTTTATTTTTCTTTGATGTTTTCATTATATTGAGTATTGAGACTAATTATTGTTTAAGGAATTTATATATAGAAAATAAACAAGGTTTATATTTCTTTATACTTACCTGAAGTGTAACCTTTAAGTGAAGTCTGTCAGGGAGTAAGGGCGTCTCACCTACCTTAATAGACTTGGGGAGGGAGGAGTATGTGAACTTTTTCATATATAATTCTGTCTCACATACAGTTTTACTTCAGAAGGCTTTCTTTGTGACGTTAAACTAACTGGAGCCTACCCTTGTCAGTCTGTAGGGTCATTCACCCATAAGGTAGGAAACAACATACGAAATCCGTCGTGTACAGAGACTAAAACAGAGACACTGTAAACATTTTGGTTCTTTCACCTCCATGAATCTGAAAATGTGGGTTTTTCATGTGTCTATAGTAAGTCTGTGTTTTTGTACTGATGTCTAAGGGGAAGTATCACTGTGTGTCACGGGCGCAGTAATAAACTGCCGTGTCTTCTGTCCTCATGCTGTTCATCTGCAGATACACCTGCTTCTTACTGTCGTCTCTGGAGATGGTGAAGCGGCCCTTAACAGCGCTGGAGTAATATATGCTACTACTGTAGATGCTTGCAACAAATTCCAGTCCTTTTCCAGGCGCCTGTCTATTCCAAGCCATCCGGTAGCTACCAAATTCAAATCCAGAGGCTGTGCAGGTCAGTTTATGAGACTGATCAGGTTTGATGATCACTGGATCAGCAGTCTGACTGCAGGAATCTGAAATAGAAGAATATTCAAATGTAGAAATTAACATTTTATAAATGTTAATAAATGAAAAATATTTTAATCAATTAACAAAAAATACTTACATTGAATGAAGATTACTAGAGTAAAGTAACACAAAACTCTGCCTAGTCCCATCTCAAAGAATTAAAATGATTCCTGCTGCTGTAAATGAACACAAACTGCTGCTATGTTGTTGGGCTGAATGTTTCAGCATAAATGGTTCAAACACAGGATTTGGTTTGCATGACACACCCACTAGAGATATAAAAACATAAAAACAGAGGAACAGACGAGAGGAAAAAACTATTTCTGTAAGTTTCACATTGTCAGGTCACTAACTGTTCTGTTTGTAGTATTAGTTACCGCTCCCTCACACTCCTGCTGCTTGTGTTTAATTAAAATTTTTCTTGCACTGAGATTGACAAACTTTCCTGATCCGACTCATTCAGCATTTATTATTTAAATCATCTATAAATGTGTCTAGTGAGTTAAATGAAGCTGGAGAACGATTAGATTGTTTAACCCTCTGGGGTCGACAGGCACGCCGGCGCGTTTTTGGCGCTTTTTTCCTCTTCAACGTGAAATCCACTTAAAATACTCCGTCATTCATAATCATACACACACATGTAATACATCATTCGAAACTGTGAAGTGTCTACTTTTATTTGACTGCCTTCATAATAACAACAAAACGCTGTGCTTTTGGCAAATAAAGAAAATAACCAGGGTGTGCATTCAGACATCTGTCTCCTTGACCATCTTACTGAAACACGTTACAAACATGAACTGATAACTCCGCCAATACTTATCACACGAACATGATACATATGTCTAATGAAAGCCTGAAATGTCTACTTTTAAATGAGGTAATTAAAATCGAAAGCAAATATTGTCTTGATACAACACATGGTACAACATCATGATACAACACATGATGCTGGAGCCCAATCCAGAAGCTTGCCTGCAGGGATAAAGGTGAACAAACAGCTCATTCAGATGCCTCTGAAAGATGGTAACATAACAGTGATGGTGGAAAACACCACACATGAAGAGGTGACCCTTACTGCACGACAGTACTAGTACTACAGTGGATGCCATCCATCAGCTGGAATTGAAATCACCGTCTCCAACTGAACCTCAACTTCAGCAATCACCACCTGACAATAAACCAACTCCAGAGATTCAGACCAAGGTAGTGGAGAGCAGAGGATGGGACCCTCCAGTGGACCTCAGTCATTTACCTGGGGAATAACAGGAACATGCAAGACAGCTATTGAGAGAAAATAGTATTTGCAAAGGAGGACTGGGACACAGGATGTATTCAGGACCTTAGAATGGATATTTGGTTAAAAGACGACATCCTTGTCCAAAAGACATATAATGCAATCCCATGACCTTTGTATCAAGAGGTAAAGACTCACATACAGAACTTGTTGAGTCAGGGGTGGATCCAAAAGTCAACAACATCCTATTCCTCACCAGTTGTGTGCGTTGGAAAAAAAGATGGGAGCTTGCGACTATGTGTGGACTACAGGCTGCTCAATGAGAAGACACACCCTGATAAGCATCCCATCCAACGAATCCAAGAGATCCTAGAGAATCTGGGGGGAACTCCTGGTTCACGGTTCTGGACCAGGGTAAAGCCTATCATCAGGGCTTCATGAATGAAGACAATAGGCCATACACAGCATTCATAACACCTTGGGGGCTGTACGAGTGGGTACGGATCCCTTTCAGCCTCACACCCGCCGCCTTCCAGAGATATATGGAAGAGTGTCTGGGGGAGTTGAGGGATGAAATGTGTTCCCTATCTTGATGATGTGTTAGTCTTCAGCAAGGATTATGACTAGAATCTACAGAATTTGAGGGGAGTGCTACAATGACAGGAACAGTGTGGTATCAAGCTAAAGCCAAAGAAATGTGACTTTTTCAAGTGGGAAGTCTGCTATGTGGGCCGCATCATCTCTGAACATGGGTACAACATGAAACAAAGCAGGACATTCCCAGCACTGTTCGTGAGGTGAGGAAGCTCATGGTTTTTCATGGTTACTACAGATCATATATTACTGACTTCACCAGAATAGCCAAGCCTCTATATGACCTGTTGACAAAATCCAGTACATCCAAGATAAAACTACCAGGAAAGACAGGAAAAACTTCTTCGCAAGCACCTCCATCAGACCCAGTAGAGTGGACAGGGAGACATAAGGAAGTGCTGGAGAAATTGATCACAGAGTTGTCAAACCCACCAATTATGGCATACCCAGACTTGGAGAAGCCGTGGGTTATGGCTACTGTTTCACTTTGAAGTATAGACCAGGAGCGTCAAATCGAGATGCTGATTTTTTGTCACGAAGACCAGTGCCCATTGAAGTCACAATGAGAGAGTGTACTCAAGAATGTGAGCAAGAAATCTTGGGATCAATCGGGGAAGCTCTGAAAGCACAACGACAGGGAAAAGTTGACTGGATATCTGCAATCATCTGCAACATTGATGTCTTACCTGAGGAGCTGAATGGTGGATCAGAGATTAGTCGACACCTTACAGTACATCTCAAGATATCAGGAACTCTCAGTTCGGTGATCCAGTCATTAGCCGAGTAATGGAACTGAAAGGGAAACAACTCTAACTCAAACACAAGGACAAAATCAAAGAACCAGAAGCTGTCAGACGGCTCCTACAAGAATGGCATCACTTACAGATTGATGAGGAAGGTGTCTTGCAAAGGAAACTAATGACCAGAACTCATTTAGTTGTCTCAGAAAGTTTGAAAAGCATGATATACAAACGCTTGCATAAAGACATGGCTCACATGGGTGTTGATCGGATGGTGGCAGCAGCTCGTGTACATTTCTTCTGGCCAAGAATGAGAGAAGAGATGGAACATTATGTCACAAAAGTTTGTTGATGCCTAAGACAGAAGAAACCAAACCGGATTACCAGAACCGCAATTCAGATCACCGAGACAACAGCTCCATTTGAGATAATCTCGATTGATTACATGCACTTAGAGAAAAGTTGAGGAGGAGCAGAGTATATCCTCGTGGTCATAGACCATTTTTCAAAGTTTGCCCAGGCATATGCCACCAAAAACAAGTCTGGAAAGACAGCAGCCCGGAAATGTTTAAAGACTTTATCATGCGCTTTGATTTTTCTGCAAAAATCCACCATGACCAAGGGAGAGAATTCGAGAACAGCTTGTTCCAAAAGCTACAGAGTTACTGTGGGATTAGGCATTCATGTACAACTCCCTACTATCCCCAAGCTAACCCAGCAGAGAGGTTCAACAGGACATTGTTGGCAATGTTGAGGACCCTAGAGGAGACAGAGAAATCAAATTGGGCAGACCACATTAACAAAGTCGTCCATGCCTATAATTCTACAGTGCACAAGTCAACAGGATTTTCACAATTCTTTCTCCATTTTGGTCGAGAGCCAGTTCTTCCCATTGATCTGGTGTTACCCACAAAGCAAGTCACAAACACTCAGTCTCACATGGATTATGCTGTAAGATGGAAACGGTCTATGCAGGAATCCTATGAGATAGCAACCAAGAACATGAAGAAGGCCGCTGCAAGAGGGCAGAGGAATTATAACCGAAAGGCATGGAGTTCTGTCTTGGAGCCAGGTGATCATGTGCTGGTGCGGAACCTCTCAGAAAGAGGCGGCCCAAGGACATTGAGAGCCTACTGGGAGAAGCAAATGTACATGGTGAAAGAAAGGAGAGAAGTGGATAGCTCGGTGTATGTAGTAGATTCCTTGGCTGGAACTGGAAAGAAAAGAGTGCTGCATCGGAACCTTTTGTTACCTTGTCCGTACCTGGTTGATGAACAGAGAACAGCTGATGTTCATCGGGAAAGAAAAGGATGTCAGAGTAACAGGTCAAAACAGGTCACATGCTCATGGAAGAATACTCCCCTTGACAGCAACAAAAGTTCCAGCGACAAGGAGTTTGACTTGTGGGTTCCAACGCAGAGAACCGGAACACATCTGGATCCATGTGCAGTTGAGTTTCACAATAGAGAAGAGCGGAGAGAAGAGTGTAAAAGAAAAAAAAAAACACAGTGTATGCATGCAGATGTTGTTACATGAAAGTGTGTTCTGACCCTGAATCTGTGGCATAAAATAAAAGAATGAATGGGGCAAATAAATCTACAGAAAAATAAAACGGTGTGATTGTCTTTGTCCAAGGGGGCAACATCAGCAAGTGGTAACGTGTAAGTCAGAGACTGTAAACATTTTGGTGTTTTAACCTCCATGAATCTGAAAATGTGGGTTTGTGATGTGTCTGTAGTAAGTCTGTGTTTTTGTACTGATGTCTAAGGGGAAGTATCACTGTGTGTCACGGGTGCAGTAATAAATTGCAGTGTCTTCTGTCCTCATGTTGTTCATCTGTAGATACACCTGCTTCTTACTGTTGTCTCTGGAGATGGTGAAGCGGCCCTTAACAGCACTGGAGTAATTTATGTCACTACTGCCACTCGAGATATATGCAACCCATTCCAGCCCTTTTCCAGGCACCTGTCTGATCCAAGACATGTAATAGCCACTAATGTCTAATCCAGAGGCTGTGCAGGTCAGTTTATGAGACTGATCAGGTTTGATGATCACTGGATCAGACTCGATCAGTGTCTGACTGCAGGAATCTGAAATAGAAGAATATTCAAAGGTAGGAGTTAAAGTTAAAATAAAAAAAGTAAAAGGAAAAATTGTTAAAATATTCTTTTATATGTAAATAGTAAATAATACTAACATTGAATGAAGATTACTAGAGTAAAGTAACACAAAACTCTGCCTAGTCCCATCTCAAAGAATTAAAATGATTCCTGCTGCTGTAAATGAACACAAACTGCTGCTATGTTGTTGGGCTGAATGTTTCAGCATAAATGGTTCAAACACAGGATTTGGTTTGCATGACACACCCACTAGAGATATAAAAACATCCACAGAGGAACAGACGAGAGGAGAAAAAGCTTCCTGTAAAACTCCGGGTGTGTTTCAAGCTGTCAGCTTCATCACTGCTCTTTACTCATTAGATCTCATGTCTTTTTAGTCCATCACTGTGGATCACTGGAACATGCAGAAGAACGTAAAGTTTTCTGATCACTGATTATCACTGAACAACACAAACATGTCCAGTCCTTCATGATGTTGTCATTTTTTTAGCTAATCCTGGTTTTCTGATGATCTATTAATAAAAATCATTTGGTGAGATGATAAAACACTTTGTTTCTTTTTTCGTTTAATTTGTACATTACTAGAAATTCATCATCAAACTATACAATGTTCATATTTCACATTTAATTGCATGGGATTCTTATTAATTATTAGATATAGATTGAGGAGTTTTTGGATGATTTTTGTTCATTCAGGATGAAGAGTTAAAGCCTGAGTGCTGAGTGTGAATGGATGTTGTTCTTTATAATAAATGTCTTTTGCAGACACATTTCATTTCATCAAGTTAAAAAAAGAGACTATTATTCCTAAGTAAACTTTTATTTATTTCTTTTATTAATGCCAGTGTTGGTTTATGTGCTGTAATATATTTATTTATAAATGTTATATTTGTTTATAGTTGTAATATGGGGATTAGTTACTCAGAAAATGTAGTTTAATTAAAGAAGTGAATTGTGATGAGGTTTTTGTGCAGCACTGCAGCTTCTCGTGTCACTGTGTGGTTCACGAGCGCAGTAATACACAGCTGTGTCTTCAGTCTGCATGTTCTGTCCTGTCAATGTCACTGTGGTGCTCGACATGAAAAATGAAAACTCTCTGGAAACCTGAAACCTGCTTTTCAGTTTCTCACTGTAGTAAGTGTTACCATCACCACATATCTCTCCGATCCATTCCAGAGTTTTTCCTGTAGGTTGTCTTATCCAGTGTGTCCAGTAGCTGCTATCAGTTAATGAATATCCAGACACTTTACAGGTCAGAGTCAGTGACTGACCAGGAGTTAATACTGTGGATCCGGTCTGGATCAGCTCAACACTGTGAACACCTGTTAAAGAAAAATTATTTTAATGATGTAAAAGCAAAAATCTTTAAGGAACCAAAACTGTATTACATGTCAAATGTAAAAACACTTACAGTGTACGGCTGCCAGCAGCAGCAGCAGTAGGGATGTAGAGATCATGGTGTGTGTTGGAGCAGAAGAAGTAAAAGCTCTTGGTCTTTGTTGCTTAAATATATAACAGAGAAGGACATTTGCATAGAGACACTCCTTATCTTAGGGTCAACATGGTATGGATTCTTATATATACAGTACATTAATAAAAATGAGAAAACATCTTTAAACATGTCTGTATTTTTTAGAGATTTCTATCACTGTAGCTTGAGCTTATGTTTGAACCAATAAGAAGCTTAAGGCAGTTGTTTGAGTAAATTTATACACTATCAGTTTTTTTCAGGTAAGTTTATAATAAGAAAACTCACAGAAATTAGTATTCATTTAGAACAGGAAACTTTATTTCTATTCATTTATCATTCTGTTTAATTTAGAACCTTACATTATAACAGCATTATAAAATACATCTTGTCATGTTACTGAGAAACCTCACAACCACAGGAGGATGTAGTTACATAAATTATAGTGTTTTTATTTGTCCAACCTGTGTTTAACAACCTAAATAACTAATCACACATTATGGAAAGAGTGAAAAAGAAGAGAAAATGTAGATATTTGTCTGATAATGACTGATACTGAATGAGTCTCATACAGAATGCAGTTTGTGGATTCACTTTTTTTCACTTTATTTGTTGAGCTCTGCTGCCTCCTTCAGTTGTTTCAGTAATGTAAGCTCAGACTACAAGTCTGTGTTTTTGTACTGATGTCTAAGGGGAAGTATCACTGTGGTTCACGGTTGCAGTAATAAACTGCAGTGTCTTCTGTCCTCATGCTGTTCATCTGCAGATACACCTTCTTCTTACTGTCGTCTCTGGAGATGGTGAATCGGCCCTTAACAGCCCTGGAGTCATATATGCGACTGCCGTGGATCGTTGCAAGAAATTCCAGTCCTTTCCCAGGCGTCTGTCTGATCCAAGCCATGTAATAGCTACTAAAGGTAAATCCAGATCCTGTGCAGGTCAGTTTATGAGACTGATCAGGTTTGATGGTCACTGGATCAGACTCGATCATTGTCTGACTGCAGGAATCTGAAATAGAAGAATATTCAACGGTAGAAGTTAATGTTAAAGAAATATATATATAAAAATATATATATATATATATATATATATATATATATATATATATATATATATATATATATATAATACTTACATTGAATGCAGATTGCTAGAGTAAAGTAACACAAAACTCTGCCTAGTCCCATCTCAAAGAATTAAAATGATTCCTGCTGCTGTAAATGAACACAAACTGCTGCTATGTTGTTGGGCTGAATGTTTCAGCATAAATGGTTCAAACACAGGATTTGGTTTGCATGACACACCCACTAGAGATATAAAAACATCCACAGAGGAACAGATGAGAGGAATAAACTATTTCTGTAAGTTTCACATTGTCAGGTCACTAACTGTTCTGTTTGTAGTATTAGTTAACGCTCCCTAACACTCCTGCTGCTTGGGTTTGAATTTTATTTGCACTGTGATACACATAAATGCATAAAAATAAGTGAGTCAAACTGTAGAATTCCTAAAATACACAGAAAATTGTTGTTAAATATGAATCATTTTTGCAGAATCCAAAAAAATCAATCATCCGTCCAATGAGTTAAATTGGGACTGGGATGACTGGGATGGGAGACTGGGTTGTGTGTTGCAGTGTGTATTGTGACTGGGATCTGTGTAATACAGTGTATATTGGGACTGAGATGTGTGTATTACAGTGTGTATTGTGACTGTGATGTTTGTATTACAGTGTGTAGTCAGACTGTGATGTGTGTATTACAGTGTGTATTGTGATAGTGATGTGTGTATTACAGTGTGTATTGTGATAGTGATGTGTGTATTACAGTGTGTATTGGGACTGTGATGTGTGTATTACAGTGTGTATTGGGACTGTGATGTGTGTATTACAGTGTGTATTGGGACTGTGATGTGTGTATTACAGTGTGTATTGGGACTGTGATGTGTGTATTACAGTGTGTATTGGGAATGGGATGTCACACAGCATGCTGACAGAGCTGCCATTTCTACCTGTGGCTTTTTCAAGTGTTTCCAGGATCATAGAAACATGATTTATCTAGATTTTCATTCCTGATAATTAGTTTAGGCCCAGGAACATTTATAGATAATTGGAGCAGTAAATAGATACAAACTCTGTTCATCTGTGTTACAATTATAAGTTGAGCAACTTCAGTTAGTTCAGTTACAATGTGTGTCTGGTTTTAGTACAGCTGCTTCCTCAGCTCCAGTCACTGTGGCTTGTCGGGCGCAGTAATAAACCGCAGTGTCCTCTGTCCTCAGACTCTTGGCCTCTAAGTACTGTGTGCTTGCTGAGACGTCTTCTGTTAAAGTGAGCTGGTTCTTCACAGACTCTGCATATATTGCTGCATTATTGCCTGTACTCATCCTGCCAAGCCATTCCAGAGCTTTCCCTGGTTTCTGTCTGATCCAGTGTATGTTGTAGCTCGTCATTGAATATCCGTTTATCTTACAGGAGATCTTCACAGTTTCTCCAGGTCTCTTTACCACAGCAGGAGACTGGTCCAGTCTGATCTCATCACTGCTGACACCTAGCAGATAAAACATAACAAAGATCATCATCAACACAGTCAAGATATTCTGAGGGAATAAATAAACAGTACAGAAGTCTCAGGTACCTTTGGTTAACATCATAACAAAGATGTAGTACTGAGTGACCCTCAGCCCCATCATCATGCTCTTTGATTCAGTCGTGTGACACAAACGTCTGGTGAGCAAAAGGCTGGTTTTTTTTTATAACAGGGTGAATTTGCATAAACACACTTCAGCTGTTAGATTTCATAGTTTCATGAATCCTTCTCAAAAACAAGCAGCTGCTGCCCCCTACAGGTGCAGATACAGAAGATTATAATGTTCTGTGTGTCATTAAAAAAAAAACTTTCACATGGACTTTTTTTTAATCAGCATGGTTTAAAAGAGAGAACACACTCAGTTACAGTATCAGCAGTAACATAGTAAATCATTTGGTTTAACCAAATCCATTAATAGGGAATTTAATATTAATTTTTTTTCCAAGATTTGTGAACATCTACTTCCATAGTTCTCAATCTGTTAATTTAACTCACTTAATTTATATAACAAATTTAACAATGTATATTTTCTCAAAGCAGCTTTAAAAAAGGAAAGAAAAATACAATAAAAATTTTAAAGTTTAAATTTTATAATTTTTTTTGTAACAGACTGTGATCTTTTCATGTGTCTATAGTAAGTCTGTGTTTTTGTACTGATGTCTAAGGGGAAGTATCACTGTGTGTCACGGGCACAGTAATAAACTGCAGTGTCTTCTGTCCTCATGTTGTTCATCTGTAGATACACCTGCATCTTACTGTTGTCTCTGGAGATGGTGAAGCGGCCCTTAACAGCACTGGAGTAATATATGCTACTACTGCCACTTGAGATATATGCAACCCATTCCAGCCCTTTTCCAGGCACCTGTCTGATCCAATGCATGCTGTAGCTGCTAAAGGTAAATCCAGAGGCTGTGCAGGTCAGTTTATGAGACTGATCAAGTTTGATGATCACTGGATCAGACTCGATCAGTGTCTGACTGCAGGAATCTGAAATAGAAGAATATTCAAAGGTAGGAATTAATGTTAAAAAATATTTTTTTAATTATGTAATAAATAATACTAACATTGAATGAAGATTGCTAGAGTAAAGTAACACAAAACTCTGCCTAGTCCCATCTCAAAGAATTAAAATGATTCCTGCTGCTGTAAATGAACACAAACTGCTGCTATGTTGTTGGGCTGAATGTTTCAGCATAAATGGTTCAAACACAGGATTTGGTTTGCATGACACACCCACTAGAGATATAAAAACATCATGTGTTTCAGACAAAACATTGCTGTGTTGAGTGCAGCTCTGCAGCTGTTAATCACACTCACACCCCGTTTCATCTCCATATCAATTTAATGTGGAAAATAATTCAGCTGTTTGTTATTATTAATAATGATATGAACGTGTTGTGATGTAATTAACTCTTTCCTTAACTACCTTGAACATTCTAAACAAACCGTGTAACCGAACATGATGTTAATTCTGGTATAGGCTGAAACCCTCTAGATTAGGGGTGTCAATCTCATTTTAGTCTGGGGGCCGCATACAGCTTAATCTGATCTCAAGTGGGGCCAGACCAGTAAACTCATAGCAAAATTACGTAGAACTAAGAATAAGTCCACTTTTGTCTTTGTATTAGTGCAACAAGTAAGAACAAGTAAATTATGAAAATGTTTATATTAAATGAATTGTCCTTTGACAATAATATATTATGAACAACCTAAGTATTATGTGCAATTTCAACAACACTTTTACCCAGTTTAACATTTATTTAAGTGCATTATGCATAAAAACTGAACACAGTTATTGTACAATGGCACAAAACATTTAGTCACAGGTTTGTGGAACTTAAAAACACTGTCCTGCATGTTAACATAAATCAAACTTCAAAATACAGAAATTGTTTAAAATCCAATTTCCAATTCCTGGAAGCAATTCTAAATACATGAATTGACTCCACACACATAAAATCTCAAGTGGCAGCTGTTTTAAAAAGAAAATCTTTGTCATCTTTTATTCTGCACAAGTGCATCAATATCAGGCATTATGTCCTGAGTAGCAGCCAGAATCCCATTTTAGTGCTTATGTGTGAGCTTTGAGTTCAGCTTCTTTTATTAACATTCATTAGTGAAAAAACTTGCTCACAAAGGTAGGTAGTCCCAAACATGCACAACATTTTTGCATCCAGTGCTTTTAATTTAGGATAGCTTGGCAGGAGATACTGATAAAATGTGTCCAAGCCCACAGAGGCAAATTTATCCTTCAATTTTACATAACACTGCAAATCAATTATTTCATGTTGCATGTCAACGGGCACACCAGAAGCTCTGACTGTGAATGCTGAGCGAAAAACTGCGAATTCTGTCTCGAGTTTGCTAAAGACCTGAAATCAGTTCTCAAACTCCCTCAGCAACCCTGAAAGCTTGTATTTGTACTGTCTCACGTCAGGATTAACACTTGCTGTGCACACATCTCTTAGACAGGGAAAATGAGCAGGGTCACCGCTTGCTATCCGTGTCTCCCATAACGTGAGCTTTAACTTGAATGCACGTATGCTGTCATAACACGGTTACAACATTTTGCATCCTTGCAATAATTTGATCAGATTATTCAAGTGCTCTGTAATATCAACTATGAAATTTTTAATGAACTCCCCCTCACAGTATGGTTTTCATGCTAATGTGATTTCGCTAGCAATTAGGTAGCTGGATTTCACTGCAGCATCACTGGCCTCTCGACTCCAGGTGAAAACAGATTGCTGTTTCCTCAGACCCACCAGCATTTCATTTACATTCTGTCTTCTTAGTTCTCTGTACAAGCTGCTGTCTTCTGTAAATTGCCCCTCAGTGTGAATGAGTGTGTGAATGTGTAACATGACCAGAATGTACGCTCAGTGTTCCTGGGATGGACTCTGGAGCCTGCACTCTGACCCAATAAAACACTTCCTAATGATGACCGAGTGACTGAATACATTACCCTGATTATTGTCTCGTGATACTGAATGATTATATGATTAGTTACAGTATATATATCCTTACACCTCTAATTCCAGTAGTTTTGTTCTCTATTAATAAGAGCACAGACATTTGTTCTCTTCTGGACTCCTGAACACATAAAACCTGCAGACGCAGACGGGGAAAATGAGCTGCAGTTTATTTACAGAGTCATTTAAAGAGCCGGAATATGAACATGTCTGAATCTGAACTTCGGGTGAACAAGAGGATGTTTTTGTATTATAACAGGGTGAATTTGCATAAACACACTTCAGCTGTTAGATTTCATAGTTTCATGAATCCTTCTTGAAAACAAGCAGCTGCTGCCCCCTACAGGTGATTTTTAATTCCAGGAGTTTGTAGTAGTGATGCTGCAGTAAACATCTACATTTCAGTTTGATCTCTCATCAGATTCTGTGCTGCTGAACAGACTCCGTGAGGAATAAAAGCATGAATAGTACAGTATATTGTCCCAACTAGTCATCACAATCATTGTCCTAGAGCTGATTTAACTCCAGTCAAATATGTAAAGACACCATAATGTTAATGTGATACATAACATGGGGATTATTGTTAATATTAATAAGTGCTAGAAGAGATGTGAATAAAGAGCAAGATCTGAGTGCTGAGTGTGAATAGATGATGTTGTTTATAATAAAGGTCTCTGGGGTGCAGCTTCCTGTTGAGGGAAAATTTACAGCTCATGAGGACGTGCTTGTGTAAGTTTTTGTACAGCTCTGGAGTCTGTTGTGTCAGTGTGACTCTCGTGCACAGTAATAAACTGCCGTGTCTTCAGCTTTCACACTCTTCACTTCTAGATACAGCAAGTTTTTATTGGTGTCTTTACTGATGGAGAACTGGCCCTGTAGAGACTGAGCGAATGCAGTGCTGGTGCCACCATCAATGCGCCCGATCCACTCCAGTCCTTGTCCTGGTTTCTGACGGATCCAGTGCATCCAGTAGCCCATTGAGAAACCGGAGACAGTACAGGACAGAGTGACCGACTCTCCAGGTCTCTTCACCACAGAATCAGAGGCGGTCAGGGACTGTCCATAAGAATCTGGAAGAGAAGAATAGAACTCAGTAATGTTATCTTATACTGATTATAATGCTAATAATCTTCACATAAAAAACATAAACATACATGAAATGAGTAGCAATAAAATACACTGTCCTAAAATCATCCTTCTCTGAGTTCTGCTTCACCCAGGTTTAAAGTGTATGGGAGTGTTATCTCTCACAGAGCTCACTGGAAACTAGAGCAGCCAAGAACATGCTGTTTATACACCACTCTATTTGAATAGGGAGCGTCCATGACCACTATGGAGGTGTTCAACCCACAACCACACGCTGCTCACTGGATAGATGAGTGGATGATAAGGTACTATGTAAATCTCTACAACAGAATGTTTCTCTATCAGAAAGGGAACCAAATGGAATCATTTTTAGAAGACACCTCACTCATCTAAGGAACACATTAGGAAACCTAAATGTAGGAATGTTTACGTGGTGATGGTTTATTTCACACAGACGGCTTTCTCCTGCTCCTGTATTGAGAAGGAGTAAAGCTCAGTGACAGAAAGTAAGGAATAAAACACTTGGGGAGGTTTTGTTACAGAAAAATAATCTTAATCTTAAACCTAATCTTAACAGAAATCTTCATCATATCAACCACTGCAGATTGTTTATCTTCTAATTAAATGTTCACATATTCCTTCAACATATTCCTAATTGTTTGAGAAGTTTATAAGTGATGTAGGAAGTGTTTGGAATGTAGGGATTAGTAACTCAGTAAAATGTAGTTATTATTTAATTAAAGAAGTGAATTGTGATGAGGTTTTTGTGCAGCACTGCAGCTTGTTGTGTCACTGTGTGTTACACGAGCGCAGTAATACACAGCTGTGTCTTCAGTCTGCATGTTCTGTCCTCTCAGTGTCACCGTGCTGCTGGAGGCATCTTTAGAAATACTGAACTTGCTTTTTAGAGACTCTTTATGATAAATGTCTCCACCTCCCCAAATGCGGTTTATTGATTCCAGAGTTTTCCCTGCAGGTTGTCGAATCCAAGCTGTGCCATAGCTGTTATCAGTAAGTGAGTAACCGGATACTTTACAGCTGAGGATTAAAGAATCTCCAGGCTTTAACATCACTGAGGTGTCCTGAGTGAGCTCTACTGCACATTCCACATCTGAAAAAAAGACATGTCACAATTCCAGTCAAAAATCTATGTACAGTAGGTTATAACTGCAGGAATTTACTAGCAGCTCTGAGATCATTAGTGAAGTGAAACTCACAGGATGAAGCTGCCAGCAGCAGCAGAACTGGAAGGAACATCGTATAACTAAAAGCAGTGCTAAACTCTCCAGAGCCCACAGTGACCGTGGCTGATATTTCTCTATATGTAGCTGTAAGGGGAACATTTTACATATTCATTTGCATATTGTTATGCTGGTCTTCTACACGTGTCAATAATCACAGTGAAAAATGTTCCCTGGTGTTTAAATTAGTTTGTATTTATTTAACACTGAATCTGTAAGTTACATTTAGTATGTAAATGACTTTCATCCTCTGATTTTAAACTGTTTCCATAGTTCTCACTCTGTCACACTGTGAAAATGTGGGTTTGTCATGTGACTGTAGTAAGTCTGTGTTTTTGTACTGATGTCTAGCTTCCTGTGAGACTAAATGTGTGTTTAATTCTGTCAGCTTCATCACTGCTCTTTACTCATTACATCTGGTGTTTTTTAGTCCATCACTGTGGATCACTGTAACATCCAGAAGAACATTCTGCTCTACTTATTGCAGACAAATATATTTTTGACACTACCAACTGCTTAAGGTGAACACTTTCTAAAAAACACACTTACAAATTTGCAGTCTGTGAATATTACTCTCTCTCACTCATTTTCTACCGCTTATCCGAACTTCTCGTGTCACGGAGAGCCTGTGCCTATCTCAGGCGTCATCGTGCATCAAGGCAGGATACACCCTGGACGGAGTGCCAACCCATCACAGGGCACACACACACTCTCATTCACTCACACACTCACACACTACGGACAATTTCCCAGAGATGCCTACCATGCATGTCTTTGGACAGGGGAGGAAACCGGAGTACCCGGAGGAAACCCCCGAGGCACGGGGAGAACATGCAAACTCCACACACACAAGGCAGAGGCCGGAATCAAACCCGACCCTGGAGGTGTGAGGCGAACGTGCTACCCACTAAGCCACCATGCCCCCCTGTGAATATTATACTTCATAAATAATAAGTACATCACTTTCCGGTGTACATCAGATCAGCTCTCAGATAGCAGCCCTTTTCTTATGCCTGTAAAGTAATAGTGATGATACTGAGAGCTTACACATTACAGAGGACACACAAATAATTCAACATTATGAATTCCAGTAAAAAGAGTGAAATGGTGAAAGGAATCACTATATACAGATTTATCATTTCCTACAATTATGTAAAAGTCAATCCCACTGGACAAGGAACAATGATTCACTGGACTGCAGGATAGTAATCTGGTCATTTTCAATATAAATCATAATTCAATTATAATGTGATGTAGAGATGACAGGGTTTATTCAGTAGATTTGAAAAGTACACATTAAACATGTAATTGTAGTTTAAAATTCATCACTACAATCTCATCTAATCAACTGACAGACCGCTAGCTGGTGTTGTCGTCTCTCTTTTCTGAGAAACTAAGAAGGTGAAACATTGAAGAAAGTCACTGTTTCTGTCTCTAACTGTTTCTGTCTTCTACACTGAATAATATATATATTTAATGTTATAAATAATACTAACATTGAATGAAGATTGCTAGAGTAAAGTAACACAAAACTCTGCCTAGTCCCATCTCAAAGAATTAAAATGATTCCTGCTGCTGTAAATGAACACAAACTGCTGCTATGTTGTTGGGCTGAATGTTTCAGCATAAATGGTTCAAACACAGGATTTGGTTTGCATGACACACCCACTAGAGATATAAAAACAACCACAGAGGAACAGACGAGAGGAATAAACTAGTTCTGTAAGTTTCACATTGTCAGGTTACTAACTGTTCTGTTTGTAGTATTAGTTAACGCTCCCTAACACTCCTACTGCTTGGGTCTAGATTTTTCTTGCACTGTCTTACACATAAATGCATAAAAATAAGTGAGTCAAACTGTGAGTCAAAGTGAGTAAAACTGTAGAATTCCTAAAATACACAGAATATTGTTGTTAAATATGAATTACTTTTGCAGAATCCAAAAAAATCAATCATCCATCCAATGAGTTAAATCGGGAATGGGATGACTGGGATGGGAGACTGGGTTGTGTGTTGCAGTGTGTATTGTGACTGTGATCTGTGTAATACAGTGTATATTGGGACTGGGATGTGTGTATTACAGTGTGTATTGGGACTGTGATGTGTGTATTACAGTGTGTATTGTGACTGTGATGAGTGTATTACAGTGTGTATTGTGACTGTGATGAGTGTATTACAGTGTGTATTGGGAATGGGATGTGTGTATTACAGTGTGTATTGTGACTGTGATGAGTGTATTACAGTGTGTATTGGGAATGGGATGTGTGTATTACAGTGTGTATTGTGACTGTGATGAGTGTATTACAGTGTGTATTGGGAATGGGATGTCACACAGCATGCTGACAGAGCTGCCATTTCTACCTGTGGCTTTTTCAAGTGTTTCCAGGATCATAGAAACAGGGTTTATCTAGATTTTCATTCCTGATAATTAGTTTAGGCCACGTCTACTTTAGGGTTATATCCAGGTATATTTATAGATAATTGGAGCAATAAATAGAATCAAACCGTGTTCATCGGTGTTACGAACACTTTGGAATAGATTGGTGTTGTATTAAAGAACCTGAATATGAACATGTCTGAATCTGAAACTTGGGTGATGAAGAGAATGTTTTTCTATTATAACAAGGTGAATTTGCATAAACCAGCGCTGCCAACTTTTGAGTTCAGCTTAGAGTGAGATTCTGGGGGCGGGGCTTTGGCTATGGGCGAGGGGCTTATGGAGGGGCTTGGTTTGGTGTGGAAAAAAATACAAACACAAAATCCTTGCATTAGCAGAAGTGTATTACGGGTCGCTGTGCCGTGCACGGGAGTAGAAGTGACCACTATGGGATGACCCAGAAACAAGCTTCAATTCAACTTTAAAGCATCAAATCCTCCAAAAACACGAAAAAACCTATTTACCTAGTAAAGTTTATACTCTCAATAATTTTTTTAAGCCCACACACAAAGCACAATATGATTCACAGCCTTCATACAATTAGAAAAAAATTTCGGACAAAGCTGACCTAGGTGGCGCTATACCGGTTTTTCCCTTACCTTTAGACGCGTCTCTTTCTTCACTGGGGTAATATATTCCAACACAAATAATCCACAAAAATCCACACAGGTCCAAGGAATTGAAATCTGTAAGCAAATATTCCGTTAGTGTTCTGAAAACTGGAAACAGAAGTGCGCCATCATCTCGTTTTGCCGCTCTAACTCCTAATTGGGATATTCAAAAATTCAAAGTCTACGTCATATTTATAGCCCAGGTCCTAACGAATCAAATAAGCCCTCATTTGAGCCAATCGGTGCTTGTATGGCAGAGATAGACGGCTGAGAAGCCAATGGTGGCATGACCTCATTTTTTGGGAACCCGCCTTTGACTGACAATTACTCCTTCCAATAGCAATGAAATGGGCTGGACCTATACAGCCGTTTAGCCAATAAGCAGACGATTCCAACGGTATATGACATGCCGTATTTTCTTTGCCTGTGTCTGCGTGAACTGGATGCGCAGAAGAATTCTTGCGTAATCCCTGACCTTTTGTCCCTCTCACAGCTCAGGGTGTCAAGTTACAGGCCTGTTTTCACACCAGAGTGATAGAGAGAGAGTCTAGGCTTGTTTATGGCCTTTCAGACTGAGCCTGCAGCCTTTTATTTCAAAGTTATATAGTAAACAAATACACAAAAACGCTGCACCAGACGACCAGGGCTGTAGAAAAATATTCATATAAAATCCATTTTTGGGTCTTTTGACTTGAATTTTTTTTGGTGAAAGCCAAGACATGTGGCTCTGACTCTCAGTTGTTATTTGGTCCCTAACATGTTCCAGAAAAATAAGATTAATCAGTTTATCAGAAACACAACCCAGGCGGACAGGAAATCTGCATTCTGCATTCAAACCCCTGTAACTTTGTGCCAGTAAGGCCTAGAATCAATCTGCTAGAGAACTAGAGAATCTCTTCTTTCCAATGAGACCAGGCTGACCCCTGTGTGTCAAAGTATGTGGGAGCTGTACCACTTTTTGTTGGGTAGGTCATGTAGGCGAAAAAGCTGCAAAAGGGGGGCAATGCTTAAAGGGGTTTTAAAGAAAGAGACAATTATTTCATGCACTTTATTGATCATTCTGACACAGAAACCTTGATTTAGGTCATTTTAAAGTTTGTAATTTAAAGATATAACTGTGCATGACAACCACACTGACACAACAGACTTTAGAAACGTATACCAGCACATCCTCCTGAGCTGTAAATATTCCCTCAGCAGGGACCTGCACCCCAGTGACATTTATTAGAAATTATAGTTCTCAGTTTTACTTCTCCTTTTCTCAAACTGTGTCAAAGTATGTGGGAGCTGTACCACTTTTTGTTGGACAATGGATATAGGCGGAGGTCCATAAGAGGTATTTTCTCAAAGCAGCTCTAAAAGAAAGAAACATACAATAAAAATTTTAAATTAAAGTTTAAATTTTGTAACATTTTGTGACTTCTAGATGTGTAAAAACACACAGACAATTATAATTATAATAATAGCTTAAATTTTGTGTTACACCAACATCCACTTCAGCAATCTGCATAAAAGCTTTGGAATAGATTGGTGTCATATTAGTGATGGATTAACTGTGTATACACTTGTGTTCAGGAAAACAATTTAATTTAATGTTGAGACAAAGATGAAACCTTATGTAGATATCTTTGAACTACAGAAGTGTCTTAGCTCTGCTAGCTCATATATACCAGACCCCTCTGGGGACATGTGTACTGCAGAGAGAGGAAAATAACCAGGGATGTTTTTGTACAGGGCTTCAGTGAGTTTGTAGTGTTGTGTGTCTGGCACAGTAATACACAGCCGTGTCCTCGACCTGAAAGTTTTGTCCTCTTAAGTAAACTGTGCTGATGGATTTGTCCTGGCTGAGACTAATCTTGCTCTTCATCGTGTCTTTGAGATTAGTGCTATCAGTGCTACACAGATATCCGAGCCATTCCAGTGCTTTTCCAGCAGGTTGCCGTATCCAGTGTATACAATAACTCGACACTGAGATCTTACAAGAGATGGAGAACGACTCTCCAGGCTTCACCAGCACAGAGTCTGTCTGAGTGAGCTCCACACCTCCAACACCACCTGTGAATAAGAGTGACAGAACATCATCAACAGTCATCAAGTCATTTTCACGAAACAGGAATTAAATCTAAAGCCGACACGAAGACGTACAGAATGCAGCAGAAAGCAGCAGCAACACTGATAATGACAGCATTGTTGTTGATATAAAAGTGAAGTGAAGTAAAATGCTCAGCTGCTCTCTTCCTCCTCACTACACACACACACTCACACAGACCTCCTTAATGTAAGAGACACAAGTGGAGGATTTGCATGAAATGCATCATCATGATCTTGAAGTCTCAGGTTTACTCATTTATACATTAACTTTCTTCATTTTAGAAGAATTGGTTTTAGAGTGAAATGAACAAAACACTAACATGTCTCTGTGATTAACTGAACTGAACATGTTCAATCAACAATCATCTAAAATGAGCCTCACACGATAAAGTCACAGTTTCTGTGTTCAGATGGTGTTAGTTACATTTCTAGAACAGAGGCTGTGTATTTTGAGATTGGGATGTGTGTATTTCGGTGTGTATTGGGATTGTAGTGTGTTTATTACAGTGTGTATTAAGCACTGGGGTGTTTGTATGAAAGTGTGTATTGGGACTGTGATGAGTGTATTACAGTGTTTATTGGACTATGCTGTGTATATTACAGTGTGTATTGGGACTGTGCTGTGTGTATTACAGTATGTATTGGGACTGTGCTGTGTGTATTACAGTGTGTATTGGGACTGGGATGTGTGTATTACAGTATGTATTGGGACTGTGCTGTGTGTATTACAGTGTGTATTGGGACTGGGATGTGTGTATTTGGACTGGGATGTGTGTATTATAGTGTGTATTGGGACTGCGATGTCTACTAGTTTGTTGGTTTGAGGAACGGTCAGATCCACATTCACACATAATGCTGACAAAGCTGTTATTTCTACCTGTGGCTTTTTCCGGTGTTTCCAGGAGCATAGAATAGTTTATATATATTTTCATTCCTGATAATTACTTTAGGCCACACCCACTTCAAGGTTATTTCCAGGTATCACCAGGCAAATCCAGGAATCCTTCACAAAAACAAGCAGCTGCTGCCCCCTACAGATGCAAACACAAAATATTATAATGTTCTGCCTGCCAAAACTTTCACATGGACCAACAGTGAAAATGAAGAAAGTAGGAATTCAGACTTGGAGCATTTTAATCAGAAAGGTTTAAAAGAGAGAACACATTCAGATAACATAGTAAATCATTTGGTTTAACCAAATCCATTAATAGGGAAATTAATATTATTTTTTTTCTTAGATTTGTGAACATCTACTTCCATAGATCTTCATCTGTCAGTTCAATTCACTTTATTTATATAATACATTTAACAATAGATATTTTCTCAAAGCAGCTTTAAAAAAGAAAAGAAAAATTTTAAAATGTAAGTTTAAATTTTGTAACTTTTTTTTAACAGACTGTGAGCTTTTCATGTGTCTATAGTAAGTCTGTGTTTTTGTACTGATGTCTAAGGGGAAGTATCACTGTGTGTCACGGGTGCAGTAATAAACTGCAGTGTCTTCTGTCCTCATGTTGTTCATCTGCAGATACACCTGCATCTTACTGTTGTCTCTGGAGATGGTGAAGCGGCCCTTAACCGCGCTGGAGTAATATATGCTACCACTGCTATCTGAAATAGTTGCAACCCATTCCAGCCCTTTTCCAGGTGCCTGTCTTATCCAAGCCATCCAAGAGCCACCAAAGTTAAATCCAGAGGCTGTGCAGGTCAGTTTATGAGACTGATCAGGTTTGATGGTCACTGGATCAGACTCGATCAGTGTCTGACTGCAGGAATCTGAAATAGAGGAATATTCAAAGGTAGGAATTAACATTAAAAAAATTTAAAGAAAAAAAAATAATATTATATATATATATATATATATATATATATATATATATATATATATATATATATATATAAATATATATATATATGTAAGTAATAATTAATACAAACATTGAATGCAGATTGCTAGAGTAAAGTAACTCAAAACTCTGCCTAGTCCCATCTCAAAGAATTAAAATGATTCCTGCTGCTGTAAATGAACACAAACTGCTGCTATGTTGTTGGGCTGAATGTTTCAGCATAAATGGTTCAAACACAGGATTTGGTTTGCATGACACACCCACTAGAGATATAAAAACATCATGTGTTTCAGACAAAACATTGCTGTGTTGAGTGCAGCTCTGCAGCTGTTCATCACACTCACACCCCGTTTCATCTCCATATCAATTTAATGTGGAAAATAATTCAGCTGTTTGTTTATTATTATTATTATTATTATTATTATTATTATTATTATTATTATTATTATTTTGTTTTTTGTGCTGCACAAAAACCTCTTATTAATAATGATATGAAGGTGTTGTGATGTAATTAACACTTTCCTGAACTACACTGAACATTATAAACAAACCGTTGTATGTTGTAACCGAACATGATGTTAATTCTGGTATAGGCTGAAACCCTCTAGAGGCTTTATCTGACGAAACAGATATGATCTGAGAAGATTCTAGATCAGGTGTTTTTAAATCCTAAAGAAGATTTGTAATCTCTAGTGATCAGAAGTCTAAAATAATCTGCTTCAAGAAATGGAATCAGGAGTGAAGCAGGTGACTCGTCTTCTGTAAATTGCCCCTCGGTGTGAATGAGTGTGTGAATGTGTAACATGACCAGAATGTACGCTCAGTGTTCCTGGGATGGACTCTGGAGCCTGCACTCTGACCCAATAAAACACTTCCTAATGATGACCGAGTGACTGAATACATTACCCTGATTATTGTCTCGTGATACTGAATGATTATATGATTAGTTACAGTATATATATCCTTACACCTCTAATTCCAGTAGTTTTGTTCTCTATTAATAAGAGCACAGACATTTGTTCTCTTCTGGACTCCTGAACACATAAAACCTGCAGACGCAGACGGGGAAAATGAGCTGCAGTTTATTTACAGAATCATTTAAAGAACCGGAATATGAACATGTCTGAATCTGAACTTTGGGTGAGCAAGAGGATGTTTTTGTATTATAACAGGGTGAATTTGCATAAACACACTTCAGCTGTTAGATTTCATAGTTTCGTGAATGAATCCTTCTTGAAAACAAGCAGCTGCTGCCCCCTAAAGGGCATTTTTAATTCCAGGAGTTTGTAGTAGTGATGCTGCAGTAAACATCTACATTTCAGTTTGATCTCTCATCAGATTCTGTGCTGCTGAACAGACTCTGTGTTTCTAAATTCAGGAAAAGAACCATTGACCTGTAGTGTTCCTGCAGCTGGCATCACAATCAGGAGGAATAAAAGCATGAATAGTACAGTATATAGTCCCAACTAGTCATCACAATCATTGTCCTAGAGCTTATTTACCTCCAGTCAAATACAAAAAGATGTAATGTAATGTAAATGTAATACATAAGTTGGGGAAAATTATATACTATTATATAATATATTAGTAATAAATATTAATAACTGCTAGAAGAGATTGGAATAAAGAGGAAGGTCTTAGTGCTGAGTGTGAATGGATGATGTTGTTAATAAGAAAGGTCTCTCTGGTGCAGATTCCTGCTGAGGGAATATTTACAGCTCACGAGGACATGCTTGTTGAAGAAATTTACTGACACATGTTTTCAGATTGCGTAGGAAACCCTTCCACAATCCCACTAAGGAATGTGTCCTAGTTTGCACGGGTTAGTGTTGAAAACACAAGATCAACTATCAGAGTTGTTCTTACCATGAACGCAGGTGTCCTTCGAAGTCCACTCGGCCTTCTAACAAAGGATTCTCTTCAAGTTCTTCTACCTAATCTATTGTTTGAATCTTTAAAGGAAGGAGTCAGACTTTTCTTTTCAGGGTCCTCACAATGGGAGACCTTGTTTTTATTAAAAGTAGTGTAATAAAGATAAATGTGTGTAATATATGCAAAGTAAAATAAAAGAAAATGACAAATAAAATCTCCTTCAAATAATCAAACAGTATTAGAATAAGTAAAAGTAATTAAAATGCAAAGATTATACCAAACAAAGAAACACTCTCCAAGTGTAAGCTTGCATTTGTTCTATAATACACACAGAGTATAACATGCACTGAGCCTGTCTACAATAGAATGCACACACAATGTAATTCAAGACAAGCTTTTATACGTTTCAAGCCTTTCACCAATATTCAATATTCAATATCAATTCTTATTGACTTTAAAACCAACATTCCTTCCCATTCCTCTTTCCCCAAACCGGTAACTCTGTGGTCAGTGACCAGGTGTATTGTTTAAGGTATACATTCCTTTCAAACAGCACAAGCTTGCAATATCATCTTACTATCTAAGTCCCTCCCTCACGAGTGTTAGGGTTTCCCTTTACAGATTACTGTCAGCTGTCTCCTTCTGAGCACTGAGGGTTGAGGTTTTTTTTTCCAAGAGAGCCTCCATATAACATACTCAGCACATCGTATCTTTTAACACACAAGCAATATTATTGCATACATATTTTGAAAGCAAAGAAATAAAAAAATATATAAAGAAATAAAGAAAACTTAATCACTGTAATATTCTTGATATTGATCCATTCTTCATTTCTGTCTTGGTACAGAGTCTGATCCTTTTTCATCCATTGATTTCTTCATTCCTCAAGCTTCATATTCTTTATGTTATTTCTTCTGCTGCTTTTTCTATTCTCTTCTTTTTTCTTCCTTTTGTCTTTGTCTCTTAGCGCTACACTTTCTGGTATTTGTAGCCTTAATCTCACTTTTGTTTTGTATGGGAATATGAGAGCAGGTTTGTGAAGTTGGATAGCATTGATAAGGTTCATCTTATGAGCATGAAGTTAAACATTCTTTTCCTTCATAATCCATTCTGCCTACCATTCTAACAACATTGAGTAAGTTTTTGTTCAGCTGTGTTATCTCTCACAGAGCTCACTGTAAACTAGAGCAGCCAAGAACATGCTGTTTATACACCACTCTATTTGAATAGGGAGCGTCCATGACCACTATGGAGGTGTTCAACCCACAACCACATGCTGCTCACTGGATAGATGAGTGGATGATAAGGTACTATGTAAATCTCTACAACAGAATGTTTCTCTATCAGAAAGGGAACCAAATCGAATCATTTTTAGAAGACACCTCACTCATCTAAGGAACACATTAGGAAACCTAAATGTAGGAATGGTTACGTGGTGATGGTTTATTTCACACAGACGGCTTACTCCTGCTCCTGTATTGAGAAGGAGTAAAGCTCAGTGACAGAAAGTATGGAATAAAACACTTGGGGAGGTTTTGTTACAGAAAAATAATCAACAATGAATCAAAGCAGAGTTTCTGTTATCATCACAACATTAAGTCTTTATTCATGACCATTTACAATTGTTTTTTTTTTCTTTTTGTATTTATTTATAGTTATGTTTAATCTTGTATTAGGGCCAGAAAAACAAGTTATTTCCTGTTATTGTGTTCATTATTACAGCTAGAAACAGTCCTTCCCTCAACACTTGTCTTGAAACTGAGGAAAAAGTAAAACTTTTCTGTCCTGAAGACTTTCTCATGCTGTAAATAAAGTCACAGCTTTAACCCTGATCTAGCTCTGACACTGGAGTCTCCTTCCAACAACACGAAATAAACATTCTGTTTACAGAAATCTTCATCATATCAAATACTGCAGATAGTTTATCTTCTAATTAAATGTTCTCAAATAATTTGTAATTCATTGTATTCCTAATTGTTTGAGAAGTTTTTAAATAATGTATACAGTGTTTGGAATGTAGGGATTAGTTACTCAGTAAAATGTAGTTATTATTTAATTAAAGAAGTGAATTGTGATGAGGTTTTTGTGCAGCACTGCAGCTTGTTGTGTCACTGTGTGCATTACGAGCGCAGTAATACACAGCTGTGTCTTCAGTCTGCATGTTCTGTCCTCTCAGTGTCACCGTGCTGCTGGAGGCATCTTTAGAAACACTGAACTTGCTTTTTAGAGACTCTTTATAACCTATTTTTCCACCCCCCCAAATGTCATTTATCCATTCCAGAGATTTCCCTGCAGGATGTCGAATCCAAGCTGTGGCGTGGCTGCTATCAGTAACTGAGTAACCGGATACTTTACAGCTGAGGATTAAAGAATCTCCAGGCTTTAACATCACTGAGGTGTCCTGAGTGAGCTCTACTGCACATTCCACATCTGAAAAAAAGACATGTCACAATTCCAGTCAAAAATCTATGTACAGTAGGTTATAACTGCAGGAATTTACTAGCAGCTCTGAGATCATTAGTGAAGTGAAACTCACAGGATGAAGCTGCCAGCAGCAGCAGAACTGGAAGGAACATCGTATAACTAAAAGCAGTACTAAACTCTCCAGAGCCCACAGTGACCGTGGCTGTTATTTCTCTATATGTAGCTGTAAGGGGAACATTTTACATATTCATTTGCATATTGTTATGCTGGTCTTCTACAGGTGTCAATAATCACAGTGAAAAATGTTTCCTGGTGTTTAAATTAGTTTGTATTTATTAAACACTGAATCTGTAAGTTACATTTAGTATGTAAATGACTTTCATCCCCTGATTTTAAACTGTTTCCATAGTTCTCTGTCTCTGTCTGTAGTTGTCAGCGCACTCATCCGAAGCTCACCTTCGCGGCGCACTCTGGAGACGTCATTCCCTGTCGCATGACTTTTATACTCGGCACTGCTATTTAAGCACGCCGTTCATGCTAGATTCTCGCCAGATGATCTCTCGTCACTACGTCGCTTTGTTGAGTCACTCCTGCCAGCCTCCGGTCCGAGTGTTATCTGTGCCTCGCGTTTTCTATTTCCGTGTGGATTTTCCCGTCTCGGATTACCTTTTTTCCCTGTCATTCCTTACGTGAGTTTTCTCTGCTGCCGGTTGTTTTGGTTCCGTTTTTTGCGCTCCGGTTATTGACATTTCGGATTACCCTTTTTCCTGTGTGGATTACTGCCCGTTTCTGATTGGATTATTTTTTTTTTCAGCCCAAGACTTTGCCTGGTTACATTCTGTGCATTTATGTTTTCATATATAGACATTTAATACTATCCTTTATGTTAATAAATTTTCTTTTTTTGGACCCTGGCCTGCGTTTGGGTTCTCCTTCCCAGCACCCTCATCTGTTTCACTGATAGTAGTATTTGTTAACGCTCCCTAACACTTCTGCTGCTTGGGTTTGGATTTTTCTTGCACTGTGATACACATAAATGCATAAATATAAAAGCGAGTCTAACTGTAGAATTTCTAAAATACACAGAATATTGTTGTTAAATATGAATCACTTTTGCAGAATCCAAAAAAAAAAAACAATAATCCGTTCGGTGAGTTAATTTGGGACTGGGATGACTGGGATGGGAGACGGGGTTGTGTGTTGCAGTGTGTATTGTGACTGTGATGTGTGTATTACAGTGTATATTGTGACTGGGATGTGTGTATTACAGTGTGTATTGTGACTGGGATGTGTGTATTACAGTGTGTATTGGGAATGGGATGTCACACAGCATGCTGACAGAGCTGCCATTTCTACCTTTGGCTTTTCACAGTGTTTCCAGGAGCATAGAAACAGGGTTTATCTAGATTTTCATTCCTCATAATTAGTTCAGGCCACGCCCATTTTAGGGTTATCCAGGTACATTTATAGATAATTGGAGCAGTAAATAGATACAAACTGTGTTCATCTGTGTTACAATTATAAGTTAAGCAAGTTCAGTTACAATGTGTGTCTGGTTTTAGTACAGCTGCTTCCTCAGCTCCAGTCACTGTGGCACGTCGGGCGCAGTAATAAACCGCAGTGTCCTCTGTCCTCAGACTCTTGGCCTCTAAGTACTGTGTGCTTGCAGAGACGTCTTCTGTTAAAGTGAGCTGGTTCTTCACAGACTCTGCATTTATTGCCTGTATTCATCCTTCCAAGCCATTCCAGAGCTTTCCCTGGTTTCTGTCTGATCCAGTGTATGTAGCTGCTTGTCATTGAATATCCGTTTATCTTACAGGAGATCTTCAGTTTCTCCAGGTCTCTTTACCACAGCAGGAGACTGGTCCAGTCTGATCTCATCACTGCTGACACCTAGCAGATAAAACATAACAAAGATCATCATCAACACAGTCAAGATATTCTGAGGGAAGAAATAAACAGTACAGCAGTCTCCGGTACCTTTGGTTAACATTATAACAAAGATGTAGTACTGAGTGACGCTCAGCCCCATCATCATGCTCTTTGATTCAGTCGTGTGAAGCGAACTTTTGGTGAACAAGAGGCTGTTTTTTTGTTTTTTTTTATAACAAGGTGAATTTGCATGAACACACTTCAGCTGTTAGAATTCATAGTTTCATGAATCCTTCTCAAAAACAAGCAGCTGCTGCCCCCTACAGGTGCAGATACAGAATATTATAATGTTCTGTGTGTCAGTAAAAAAAAACTTTCACATGGACCAACAATGAAAATATATATTTTTTATCAGAATGGTTTAAAAGACTCAGATACAGTATCAGCAGTAACATAGTAAATCATTTGGTTTAAATAATCAGTTAATTGGGAAATCAATATTAGTCTCAATGATTGACACTGAGCTCTTTTTTAGCTTTGTTAACATTTACTTCCACAGTTCTCAATCTGTGAATTTAATTCAATTCAGTGTATTTGTTTAGCACATTTAACTAAGGACAAAGGACATTGTCTCAAAGCAGCTTTGTCTCAAAGCAGCTTTACAAAAGTACTGAAACACAGAATAAAAATATTAAAGTTTAAAATTAATTATTTATCTATTACATTTGTCACTAATGAGCAAGTCTGAGGCAGACATTGCAAAGAAAACTCTTTGAGATGATACGAGGAAGAAACCTTGAGAGGTATAATTTTCTTTATACAACAGTTTTAGTCAGTTTGTCACATTGTTAAATGTAGGCAGTAAATATTAGATATATTCAGGGAATAAAACAAATATTACATCAGTATAAATGTCCAGAAACTGTGGGTTTGTCACATGACTGTAATAAGTCTGTGTTTTTTTTACTGATGTCTAAGGTGAAGTATCATTGTGGTTCACGGGTGCAGTAATAAACTGCAGTGTCTTCTGTCCTCATGCTGTTCATCTGCAGATACACCTGCTTCTTACTGTTTTCTCTGGTGAAGCGGCCCTTAACAGCACTGGAGTAATATATCTCCTTACTATCATATCTAATAATTGCAACAAATTCCAGCCCTTTTCCAGGTGCCTGTCTGATCCAAGCCATCAAGTAGCCACTAATGTCTAATCCAGAGGCTGTGCAGGTCAGTTTATGAGACTGATCAGGTTTGATGATCACTGGATCAGACTCGATCAGTGTCTGACTGCAGGAATCTGAAATAGACGAATATTCAAAGGTAGGAATTAACATTAAAAATGAATGAATGAAAAATATTTTAATGATGTAATAAATAATACTAACATTGAATGAAGATTGTTAGAGTAAAGTAACACAAAACTCTGCCTAGTCCCATCTCAAAGAATTAAAATGATTCCTGCTGCTGTAAATGAACACAAACTGCTGCTATGTTGTTGGGCTGAATGTTTCAGCATAAATGGTTCAAACACAGGATTTGGTTTGCATGACACACCCACTAGAGATATAAAAACATCCACAGAGGAACAGACGAGAGGAATAAACTATTTCTGTAAGTTTCACATTGTCAGGTCACTAACTGTTCTGTTAAATAAACTGTGCTGATGGATTTGTCCTGGCTGAGACTGATCTTGCTCTTCATCATGTCTTTGAGATTAGTGCTATCACCGCTACACAGATATCCGAGCCATTCCAGTGCTTTTCCAGCAGGTTGCCGTATCCAGTTAATACAATAACTCGACACTGAGATCTTACAAGAGATGGAGAATGACTCTCCAGGCTTCACCAGCACAGAGTCTGTCTGAGTGAGCTCCACACCTCCAACACCACCTGTGAATAAGAGCGACAGAACATCATCAAAAGTCATCAAGTCATTTTCACGAAACGGGAATTAAATCTAAACTCATTCAGCCGACACGGAGACGTACAGAATGCAGCTGAAAGCAGCAGCAACACTGATAATGACAGCTGCTCTCCTCCTCACTACACACACACACACACACACACACACACACACACACACACACACACTCACACAGACCTCCATAATGTAAGAGACACAAGTGGAGGATTTGCATGAAATGCATCATCATGATCTTGAAGTCTCAGGTTTACTCATTTATACATTAACGTTCTTCCTCTTAAATAATTAGATAAACGATCCTTTATGTGGTTATCAGTCATGTGTAGGCTGCACTCTAGAGAATTACATTAACACAGAAATGATTCTCATGTCTGCAAACTTCCTGCTTTCTGTGTTGAGAAGGTGAATATGAACATGCCTGAAGCTGTTAAAGCCAAACATTACAGAGGTACAGTTAGACTACGGAGTTCACATATCCAACCCATTCCAGAGCTTTTCCTGGTTTCTGTCTGATCCAGTGCATGTTGTACTCAGTCATAACAAAGCCAAAACGAAGATCTCCATAACAAAGGAGATCTTCACAGTTAAAGTTGAGATATTTCATTTCATGAAGTTACTGCTACAAACCTGAAGATAATTATTTTCTAATAATCAATGGCACTGATTACTGTGATCACTTTTCCTCTTATACAGCAGCAGTCTGTGAACGGTGACAATTTATTAATTAATTAAAGAAGAATATGGTGAACTCTATTTACGTTTAATGTTACAGTTAATGTCATGGAACTTTTGTGAAATGTATGTATTCAATAATCACTAATTAAAGTCAGACATTTTTCTGTAAATGTTATTTATTTCCCTTTTGGTTCCTCTGTAAGAATATGACTATAAGAGACAGTCTCAGTGTTCATTGTGTCACAGAAATACAAAGAAATTGTGGAGTATCTAGATCTGACTGGGGATATGAGAATATGTTGTACTTTAAAGAAACCGACAATGTTACAGTATATTTGTTGAACTGTAGCGCCACCTGCAGATCTCGTGAAAGTGCCCTTTATATTGAAAGCTCTTTTCTCTTTGTCCACATCTGGAGGAGGATTTTGTACAGCTGATTAACATGTCTGTACCACTGTGGTTTCCAGCACAGTAATAAACAGCAGAATCCTGGGCACTCAAACCGGACAGCTGCAGATACACCATGTTTTTGGAGTTGTCTCGGGTAATTTCCAAATGTCCCTTAATGTCTTTGGCGTATATTGTTCTCATAAACTGCTCTCCTCCTCCTCACTACACACACACACTCACGCAGACCTCCTTAATGTAAGAGACACAAATGGAGGATTTGCATGAAATGCATCATCATGATCTTGAAGTTTCAGGTTTACTCATTTATACATTAAAGTTCTTCCTATATTTAACGTTTATTAACGTTCTTCCTTTATTAGAGTGAAATGAACAAAACTCTAACGTGTCTCAGTAATTAACTGAACAAAACTCGTTCAATCGACAATTGTCTAAAAAGAGCCTCACACGTTTCTGTGTTCAGAAGGTGTTACATTTCTAGAACAGAGGCTGTGTATGTTGAAATTGGGATGTGTGTATTTCGGTGTGCATTGGGATTGTAGTGTGTTTATTACAGTGTGTATTAAGCACTGGGGTGTTTGTATGAAAGTGTGTATTGGGACTGGGATGTGTGTATTACAGTGTGTATTTGGACTGGGATGTGTGTATTACAGTGTGTATTTGGACTGGGATGTGTGTATTACAGTGTGTATTGGGACTGGGATGTGTGTATTATAGTGTGTATTGGGACTGCGATGTCTACTAGTTTGTTGGTTTGAGGAACAGTCAGAACCACATTCACACAGAATGCTGACAGAGCTTCTATTTCTACCTGTGGCTTTTTCCAGTGTTTCCAGGAGCATAGAATAGTTTATGTATATTTTCATTCCTGATAATTAGTTTAGGCAACGCCAACTTCAAGGTTATTTCCAGGTAAATCCAAGAATCCTTCAGTAAAACAAGCAGCTGCTGCCCCCTACAGATGGAAATACAAAATATTATAAGGTTTTGGCTGCCAATAAAAAAATAAAATAAAAAATTCACATGGACCAACAATGAAAATAAAGAAAGTAAAAATAAAGAATAAATTCAGACTTGGAGCATTTTTATCAGAAAGGTTTAAAAGAGAGAAAACACTCAGATACAGTATCAGCAGTAACATAGCAAATCATTTGGTTTAACCAAATCCATTAATAGGGAAATTAATTTTTTTTTTTCCTAGATTTGTGAACATCTACTTCCATATTTCTTAATCTGTCAATTCAATTCACTTTATTTATATAACACATTTAACAATAGATATTTTCTCAAAGCAGCTTTAAAAAAAGAAAAGAAATGTACAATAAAATTACAATACAATAAAAATTTTAAAATTAAAGTTTAAATTTTGTAGCATTTTTTGTAACAGACTGTGAGCTTTTCATGTGTCTGTAGTAAGTCTGTGTTTTTGTACTGATGTCTAAGGGGAAGTATCACTGTGTGTGACGGGCGCAGTAATAAACTGCAGTGTCTTCTGTCCTCATGTTGTTCATCTGCAGATACACCTGCTTCTTACTGTTGTCTCTGGAGATGGTGAAGCGGCCCTTAACAGCATTGGAGTAATATATGTAAGCACTATCATATCTTAGAGTTGCAACCCATTCCAGCCCTTTTCCAGGCGCCTGTCTGATCCAAGCCATCCAGTAGTCACCAAAGGTAAATCCTGATGCTGTGCAGGTCAGTTTATGAGACTGATCAGGTTTGATGGTCACTGGATCAGACTCGATCAGTGTCTGACTGCAGGAATCTGAAATAGAAAAATATTCAAAGTTAGGAGTTAAAGTTAAAAAAGAAGAAATATTAAAAATCGTTAAAATGTTTCTCTATATGAAATAAATGACAATACTAACATTGAATGAAGATTACTAGAGTAAAGTAACACAAAACTCTGCCTAGTCCCATCTCAAATAATTAAAATGATTCCTGCTGCTGTAAATGAACACAAACTGCTGCTATGTTGTTGGGCTGAATGTTTCAGCATAAATGGTTCAAACACATGATTTGGTTTGCATGACACACCCACTAGAGATATAAAAACATCCACAGAGGAACAGACGAGAGGAGAAAAAGCTTCCTGTAAAACTCTGGGTGTGTTTCATGCTGTCAGCTTCATCACTGCTCTTTACTCATTAGATCTCATGTCTTTTTTTAAAGCTGAATGTGCAGTAAAAGATGGTCTTGTTCACACAGACGGCTCTCACGAGGCATCAAACAACAGTAACTTGGTCCTGTATTGACAATAATTTCTAATTTCTGCTAAAAGAAATGAAGACCTAGAACTTTATCTAAAACAAGTTCCAACAGAAGCATAAGAGCTCAGTGAAACATAGAGTAAGGAATTAAAGACATAGAGGCATGATGTTCTAGGCAGGGTGATGGGATGCAGTAGCATGTGTGGACGTCTTTTGTTCCTCTAAGACCTCTCACTATGTTGTGTATTGAATCAACGTTATTGGAGGAATTACTGTATTGTGACTATATAACATTGTGTTTGGAATGTAGGGATTCATTACTCAGTACATTACTCAGGAGGGAGGAGACAGAGACTCCAAATTTCTCATACTGTGTTGTAATTGCAAGCTCCGTCCTCTTTCATTCACATTCACAGAAGAGGACTTGCAGTCTCTGCTCACTTTATCCAACAATTTGAATTTTTGCCTACTCCATACACACCTGATTGAACTGATGTGGTATACATTCATACAGTACAGTTTCCAGCTTCTTACTATCAATTGGTATGATTTTCTTCTATTCTCTATAATATTTATCATTTCCTACAATTATGTAGAAGTGAATCCCACTGGACGAGGAACAATTACTCAGTGGACTGCAGGACAGTAATCTGGTCATGATCAATCTTAATCATAACTTAATTATAATGTGATGTAGAGATGTCAGTGTATATTTTCTTCGTTTAAAAGTATACATTTAAAATTTAGCACTACAATCTCATCAAACCAACTGACAGAAAGCTAGCTGATGTCATCTTCTTACACTTCTGAGAAACTTAGAAGGTGAAACATGGATTTCTCTAGATGTAAAAACCTCCTCATCTCATGAACATCTCTAGTCTGTGATTATAAATCTATAAAATTTGGAACATTCAGAGACATTCTCATGTAACTTCATGTGAAGTGAACACACTCTTCATATCAGCATATTCAGTAAGGAGTAAAACACACGTGTGTGTTGTTATAGGACAATAATCAAGAATCAGGTGCTGTGATGTCAGGAATTGTAGAGGTGGTGAATGCAGGTGCTGATAATTTATTGTGTAAAGTAAAAACAAAACACATGAAATTGTGTAATTCTGCATCCTTTGGTTCTACTGTGACATGAAGTTACTGCTACAAAACTGAAGATAATTATTTTCCAATAATCAGTGGCACTGATTACTATGTTCACTTTTCCTTTTATACAGCAGAAATCTGCGAACACTTACAATTTATTTCTTAATTAAAGAAGAATATGGTGAATTTGTTCATAATTACAGTTCTTGTGATAATTTTGTAAAATGCATCCTTTCAATTCACGTTGGTGATACATTTTAGTGAATATTCAGTAAATGTTATTTATTTCCCTTGTTTCTTTCAGGAAATTATGACTATAAGAGACAGTCTCAATGTCCAACGTCTCACAGAAAGACTTAGAAATTGTGGAGTATCTAGATGTGACTGAAGATATGAGAATATGTTGTACTTTAAGGAACCTACGATGTTACAGTATATTTGTTGAGCTGTAGCGCCACCTACAGATCTTGTGAAAATGGCCTCTACATTGAATACGCTTTTCTCTTTGACCACATCTGAGATTTTGGATGATTGATTAACATGTTTGTACCACTGTGGTTTCTAGCACAGTAATAAACAGCAGAAGCCTGGGCACTCAAACCGGTCAGCTGCAGATACACCATGTTTTTGGAGTTGCCTCGGGTAATTTCCAAACGTCCCACAATGTCTTTGGCGTATATTGTTTTACTGGCATCATACTTGATAACCCCAATTCATTCTAGAGCTTTTTCAGCTTGTTGTCTGATCCAGTTGTCTGATCCACACTTGCTCAGACATTTTTACACAAATTCTAATTTGTTGATGTGATTATTATTAGACAAAGACACTACAGTATATAAAGTTTAGGAAAGTGTTGTGATAATAATGGTCTTTAGAGATATAATATGGATTTAAATCAACAATATTAACATAAAGAAATAACTAGCTTGAAATGTTTTGTGATCATTTGTGGGATCTTTTTTTTTTATTTATCCTTGGATCGATCAGTGTTGTGTCTTGTAAACATTCTGTTATTGTGAACATCGAAGGAGGAGTTTTTGTACAGGGATGTTGTTTATTCCTCTCACTGTGGTCGCCGAGCACAATAATACACAGCTGTGTCTTCAGTCTGCATGTTCTGTCCTGTTAATGTCACTGTGCTGCTGGACGTGTCTCTGGAAACCTGAAACCTGCTTTTCAGTTTCTCACTATAGTAAGTGTTACCACTACCACATATCCATCCGATCCATTCCAGAGTTTTTCCTGCAGGTTGTCGTATCCATTCTGTACAGTAGCTGCCATCAGTTACTGAATATCCAGACACTTTACAGGTCAGAGTCAGTGACTGACCAGGAGTTAATACTGTGGATCCGGTCTGGATCAGCTCAACACTGTGAACACCTGTTAAAGAAAAGTTATTTTAATGATGTAAAAGCAAAAAGCTTTAAGGAACCAAAACTGTATTACATGTCAAATGTAAAAACACTTACAGTGTACGGCTGCCAGCAGCAGCAGCAGTAGGGATGTAGAGATCATGGTGTGTGTTGGAGCAGAAGAAGTAAAAGCTCTTGGTCTTTGTTGCTTAAATCTATAACAGAGAAGGACATTTGCATAGAGACACCCCATATCTTAAGGTCAAAAAGGGATGGATTCTTATATACATAAAAATAAATGAGAAAAGCTCCTTATTTTTTATCTGTATCTTTAGAGATATCTATCACTTAAACTTGAGTTTATGTTTGAACCAATAAGAAGCGTAAGGCAGGTGAGTAAATGTTTACACTATCAGGTTTTTTAAGGTGAATTTATAATACGAAAACACCTCATCACTAATCTACTATATAAAGAGGAAGCAGAAGAAGGAGGAGGAGGGTGTTAGTAGTGGTGGTTGATTGTAGTGTTGTGATAGTTTGATTATCGTGGTTTTGTAATAGTTCTTGTTTCGGTTTTGACTTCTGCCTTTTTCTGACTCTGAGCTTGGTTTACCCTTGGAATTGTTGCTGTGGTTACACTGTGTATAAATACAAATGTGTACAAATACACTATATTGTTTCACTGGCAGTAGGGGTGTCCTAATTGTTTGATAAGTTCTTAAATAATGTCTGAAGTGTTTGGAATGTAGGGATTAGTTACTCAGTAAAATGTAGTTATTATTTAATTAAAGAAGTGAATTGTGATGAGGTTTTTGTGCAGCACTGCAGCTTGTCGTGTTACTGTGAGCTTCACGAGCGCAGTAATGCACAGCTGTGTCTTCAGTCTGCATGTTCTGTCCCCGTAAGGTCACGGAGTTACTGGAAGTGTCTCGAGAGACCACAAAATTGTCTTTAAGTGAATCAGAAAAGAGAAAAAGAAAAGGTGGACATGTCGAACTGAAAGGATCAGATGAAATAATAAAGCTTCAATCCAAACACTCACAGGGGGCGAGAGCCAGCAGCAGCAGTGGAGCTGAAGCAAACATGTTTGTGTTGAAGGAAGACTAATGAGAAGTGTTTCCTCTCTAGATCAGAACGCTGCTAATATTACAAGAGGAGATGCAGATTTGCATAAACATTACAGAGAGGCTGTGTTGAGTGCAGCTCTGCAGCTGTTAATCACACTCACACCCCGTTTCTTCTCCAAATCAATTTAATGTGAAAATAATTCAGATGTTTGTTATTATTAATAATGATATGAAAGTGTTGTGATGTAATTAACGCTTCCTGTGAAGGTCAGATTGAAAAACTGTCTATTTCCTGTTCCCTCAAATTAATCTGAATCTCTACCATAATCCATGAAAATGATAATAATTAGATAAATGATCCTTTATGTCGTTATCAGTCATGTGTAGGCTGCACTCTAGAGAATTACATTAACACAGAAATGATTCTCATGTCTGCAAATTTCTTGGTTTCTGTTATGAGAAGGTGAATATGAACATGGCTGAAGCTGTTAAAGCCAAACTTACAGTACAGAGGTACAGTTAGACTACGGAGTTCACATATCCAACCCATTCCAGAGCTTTCCCTGGTTTCTGTCTGATCCAGTGCATGTTGTACTCAGTCATAACAAAGCCGTGTATCTTACAGGAGATCTTCACAGTTAAAGTTGAGATATTTAATGCATGAAGTTACTGCTACAAACCTGAAGATAATTATTTTCTAATAATCAATGGCACTGATTACTGTGATCACTTTTCCCCTTATACAGCAGCAGTCTGTGAACGGGGACAATTTATTAATTAAATAAGAATATGCTGAACTCTATTTACGTTTAATGTTACAGTTAATGTTATGGAACTTTTGTGAGATGTACAGAATGTATTCAATAATCACTAATTAAAGTCAGACATTTTTCTGTAAATGTTATTTATTTCCCTTTTGGTTCCTCTGTAAGAATATGACTATAAGAGACAGTCTCAGTGTTCATTGTGTCACAGAAATACATAGAAATTGTGGAGTATATAGATGTGACTGAGGATATGAGAATATGTTGTACTTTAAAGAAACCTACAATGTTACAGTATATTTGTTGAGCTGTAGCGCCACCTTCAGATCTTGTGAAAATGGACTCTACATTGAATTTCCTTTTCTCTTTGACCACATCTGGGATTTTAGATGATTGATTAACATGTTTGTACCACTGTGGTTTCTAGCACAGTAATAAACAGCAGAATCCTGGGCACTCAAACCAGTCAGCTGCAGATACACCATGTTTTTGGAGTTGTCTCTGGTAATTTCCAAACGTCCCTCAATGTCTTTGGCGTATATTGTTTTACTGGCATCATTCAACCCCAATCCATTCTAGAGCTTTTCCAGCTTGTTGTCTGATCCAGTGCATGCCATAGCCACCAAAGTTAAACCCAGATCCTTTACAGGAAAGACTCAGAGTTTCTCCAGGTTTTTTCACCACTGAACCAGTGAGAATAGACTCAAGACTCTGACACTGAATTCCTGATATCATCTTCATGGTGAGTGTTGATGAGACTCGATCTCTCCACTCAGCTCAACTGCACATAAATACTGCATGGACACACAGCAGTCTGGATTTGCATCATGACGTCATGATAGAAAACATGTGGGGGTTATGATGATGTAACAGAGAGGAACAGCAACTAATCCTTCAACCTACATTATAATAAGTTCTTGTTAGTGATATGATCATTACAGTGTTTATCATGTGCAGTAACATTAAAGTACAGGGACGTTGTTTATTTATCTCGCTGTGGTCTTCGAGCACAGTAATACACAGCTGTGTCTTCATTCTTCAGGTTCAGTAAATTTGTTGAACTGTAGCGCCACCTGCAGATCTTGTGAAAGTGCCCCATATATTGAAAGCACTTTTCTCTTTGACCACATCTGGGGGAGGATTTTGGATGATTGATTAACATGTTTGTACCACTGTGGTTTCTAGCACAGTAATAAACAGCAGAATCCTGGGCATTCAAACCTGTCAGCTGCAGATACACCATGTTTTTGGAGTTGTCACTGGTTATTTCCAAACGTCCCTCAATGTCTTTGCCATGTAGTGTTTTACTGGCATCAGACCAGATAGCCCCAATCCATTACAGAGCTTTCCAGCTTGTCTGATCCAGATTATGTAACAGAGAGGAACATCAACTAATCCTTCAACCTACACTATCATAAGTTCTTGTTAGTGATATGATTATTACAGTGTGTATCATGTGCAGTAACATTAAAAAAAAATTATATCATGGTTTAAAATCTATATTACAATTATTTAAAAAATGAACTAACTTATCTCTTTGTTCTCATTTGTAGATTATTTATTTATTTATAATGAGTAATAATGAGGATAATGAGTAATGAGCGAGTGTGTAATGAGTGATTTCAACAGTCAGTCTACCTGAAAATTTGTAAAGCTTTACTGTATTATTTCCTCACAGAGTGAATGTCAGATAGTGATAGCTGTGTATCAGAGTGAAATGAATATGAACCTAATCAATTCCGTTTGTAATCAAAATGTAACTGTCAAATTGTCCATGATGCTCTGGTGCTTCAGTCAGAATTATCTTTATTATTTATTTTTTAATGAAGGAGAATGTTTGGAGCTAGCATGGTTTCACTGTACTTGGAGTTTTTGTACAGGGATGTTGTTTATTCGTCTCACTGTGTGTAACGAGCGCAGTAATACACAGCTGTGTCTTCAGTCTGCATGTTCTGTCCTCCAATTGTTATTGTGTTAGTAGAAGTGTCTCTGGAGATGCTGAACTTATTTTTCAGTTTCTCACTGTAACCTGTACTCCCATCATTCCAGATGACTCCAATCCACTCCAGAGCTTTTCCTGCAGGTTGTCGAATCCAAGCTGTATGATAGCTCGTAACTGAATATGAAACCTTGCACTGGATGGAGAGACTCTGGCCTGGCTGGACTGTCATGGAAGCAGGCTGAGTCAGTTCCTCACCATGCACATCTGTGGAGGAAAACACATGGTGATATCTCACACAATATATGCTGCACCTTTATTCTTCATCTAGTAAATGAATGAATTTGATAAAGCACTCACAAGAAGCAGCTGCCAGCAGGAGCAGTAGAGATGTAGAGAACATGGTGTGTGTTGTTTGGACTGGAGTCTTCTCTGTTCTCCAAAGTTTAACAGACACCATCACATCATATAAATAGAGTGAGATCCAGCTCTGACACTTGGATTTGTTTATCTGCTGATGATGGGAGGAGAATGTATCTGAAATGTATTTATATCATGAGGAGGAGATTCATCTGATAGAGCATGTGTTGGTTTTGTTGAGCTTAGCTTAAGGCATCATGTACCTGTATTCTAGCTGATTAATTTAATCTGTTTAAGTTTACTGTTTTTAATAATAAATTTATGTAAAATAACTGCTCAGTGATGCAAAACTAACAACTCTGCTAATGCTAACTTAATTCTATATAAACTATATAACAGCATTGGCCTATTAGTTACTAGCCTAAACTGGACTTAAGTAAAGTTGGCCGCATATTCACAGATTGGAGATTCCCGGGTCAATAACTCCTGAGCTAAAAGCTCTTTTTACACAAATACCTCTTTTCTATCGTAGTAATGTAGAAAGGCAGCTACAACCCAATTTTCCTCAAAATCAGCTTTCCTCTTTGGTGGACAAAATACATAAGTCTCTATGTGCAGATGACTGAAAGACAGATTCCAAGGGACAATCTGCAAAGTTCAAAACCCGATAAGCAAATACTAAAAAAACAGTCACTAACTTCACTGTAATACACTGTAATGTCACCAAACTCAGATCACACATCACTGATGTCCTGATAGTTATACTACAACACTTACATGGGGGAAATGACTTTATATACTATTTACTATTTAAATAATTTTTATGATTTTTCCTTAATAAATCAATAATTAAATCAATAACTTCACTGTAATACACTGTAACTATCAGGACATCAGTGATGTGTGAGCTGAATTTGGTGACAGTACAGTGTATTACAGTGAAGTTATTTTTTTCATTACAAAAAATAATAAAAATTAAACAAAAAGACATTTCCCTCAAGTAAGTGTTATAGTATAATTATCAGGACATCAGTGATGTGTGAGCTGGTGACTACAGTGTATTACAGTGAAGTTATTGATTTTTTTTGTATTCGCTTTTCGGGTTTTGCACTTTGCTGACGGTCCCTTGGAATGTGTCTCTTAGGTGTTCACACATAGAGATTTATGTATTTTGTCCAACACGTAGAAAGGAAAATTGGGTTGTAGCTGCCTCTGTACATTACTACGGTGAAAAAGAGGTGTAATTTGTGTAATAAAAGCGTTTAGCTCAGGAGTTATTGACTCGGGAAACTCCAATCTATGAATATGTGGCCAACTTTAGTCTAAACTGGATGGAGACACAGAGCACCCTGTAACTCACTGACCTGCCTGCGTTCACAATAAACACGGTGCAGATGGGAGGGAGAATGGCTGACTGCACAGTTTATGGGAATAAATTGTGTATTTCCCTCACAATTGTAACAAAAAACTCACTACACTGTCTGTCTGGTCTCTCTGCGCGTTGCTTTGTGAGATAATGCGGTGCGATTTTTTTTCCCTTACTACTGCTGGGGTGTGGCGTGAGTGCGTGAGATTTGGGTCAATTGCGTGATTCTCACGCTGAATGCGTGAGAGTTGGCAGCCCTGTAAAAAAACACTTCAGCTGTTAGATTTCATAGTTTCATGAATCCTTCTTGAAAACAAGCAGCTGCTGCCCCCTACAGGTGATTTTTAATTCCAGGAGTTTGTAGTAGTGATGCTGCAGTAAACATCTACATTTCAGTTTGATCTCTCGTCAGATTCTGTGCTGCTGATAAGACTCTGTGTTTCTAAATTCAAGAAATGAACCATCGACCTGTAGTGTTCCTACAGCTAGCATCACAATCAGGAGGAATAAAAGCATGAATAGTACAGTATATAGTCCCAACTAGTCATCACAATCATTGTCCTAGAGCTGATTTACCTCCAGTCAAATATGTAAAGACGTCATAATGTTAATGTGATACATAACATGTGGATTATTATTATAAATATTACTAAATGCTAGAAAAGATTGGAATAAAGAGGAAGATCTGAGTGCTGGATGTGAATAGATGATGTTGTTTATAATAAAGGTCTCTGGGGTGCAGCTTCCTGCTGAGGGAATATTTACAGCTCACAAGGAAGTGCTTGAGTACGTTTTTGTACAGCTCTGGAGTCTGTTGTGTCAGTGTGACTCTCGTACACAGTAATAAACTGCCGTGTCTTCAGCTTTCAGACTCTTCACTTCTAGGTACAGCAAGTTTTTATTGGTGTCTTTATTGATGGAGAACTGGCCCTGTAGAGACTGAGCGAATGCAGTGCCAGTGCCACCATCAATGAGCCCGATCCACTCAAGTCCTTGTCCTGGTTTCTGACGGATCCAGTGCATGTAGTAGCTGCCCATTGAGAATCCGGAGACAGTACAGGACAGAGTGACCGACTGTCCAGGTCTCTTCACCACAGAATCAGAGGAGGTCAGGGACTGTCCATAAGAATCTGGAAGAGAAGAATAGAACTCAGTAATGTTATCTTATAATAATTATAATGCTTATAATCTTCACATAAAAAACATAAACATACATGAAATGAGTAGCAATAAAATACACTGTCCTAAAATCATCCTTCTCTGAGTTCTGCTTCAGTCAGATTTAAAGTGTATGGGAGTGTTATCTCTCACAGAGCTCACTGGAAACTAGAGCAGCCAAGAACATGCTGTTTATAAACCACTCTATTTGAATAGGGAGCGTCCATGACCACTATGGAGGTGTTCAACCCACAACCACACGCTGCTCACTGGATAGATGAGTGGATGATAAGGTACTATGTAAATCTCTACAACAGAATGTTTCTCTATCAGAAAGGGAACCAAATCGAATCATTTTTAGAAGACACCTCACTCATCTAAGGAACACATTAGGAAACCTAAATGTAGGAATGTATACGTGGTGATGGTTTATTTCACACAGACGGCTTTCTCCTGCTCCTGTATTGAGAAGGAGTAAAGCTCAGTGACAGAAAGTAAGGAATAAAACACTTGGGGAGGTTTTGTTACAGAAAAATAATCTTAATCTTAAACCTAATCTTAACAGAAATCTTCATCATATCAACCACTGCAGATTGTTTATCTTCTAATTAAATGTTCACATATTCCTTCAACATATTCCTAATTGTTTGAGAAGTTTATAAGTGATGTAGGAAGTGTTTGGAATGTAGGGATTAGTAACTCAGTAAAATGTAGTTATTATTTAATTAAAGAAGTGAATTGTGATGAGGTTTTTGTGCAGCACTGCAGCTTGTTGTGTCACTGTGTGTTACACGAGCGCAGTAATACACAGCTGTGTCTTCAGTCTGCATGTTCTGTCCTCTCAGTGTCACCGTGCTGCTGGAGGCATCTTTAGAAATACTGAACTTGCTTTTTAGAGACTCTTTATGATAAATGTCTCCATCCCCCCAAATGCGGTTTATTGATTCCAGAGTTTTCCCTGCAGGTTGTCGAATCCAAGCTGTGCCATAGCTGTTATCAGTAACTGAGTAACCAGATACTTTACAGCTGAGGATTAAAGAATCTCCAGGCTTTAACATCACTGAGGTGTCCTGAGTGAGCTCTACTGCACATTCCACATCTGAAAAAAAGACATGTCACAATTCCAGTCAAAAATCTATGTACAGTAGGTTATAACTGCAGGAATTTACTAGCAGCTCTGAGATCATTAGTGAAGTAAAACTCACAGGATGAAGCTGCCAGCAGCAGCAGAACTGGAAGGAACATCGTATAACTAAAAGCAGTGCTAAACTCTCCAGAGCCCACAGTGACCATGGCTGATATTTCTCTATATGTAGCTGTAAGGGGAACATTTTACATATTCATTTACATATTGTTATGCTGGTCTTCTACAGGTGTCAATAATCACAGTGAAAAATGTTTCCTGGTGTTTAAATTAGTTTGTATTTATTAAACACTGAATCTGTAAGTTACATTTAGTATGTAAATGACTTTCATCCTCTGATTTTAAACTGTTTCCATAGTTTTCACTCTGTCACACTGTGAAAATGTTGGTTTGTCATGTGACTGTAGTAAGTCTGTGTTTTTGTACTGATGTCTAGCTTCCTGTGAGACTAAATGTGTGTTTCATGCTGTCAGCTTCATCACTGCTCTTTACTCATTACATCTGGTGTCATTTTAGTCCATCACTGTGGATCACTGTAACATCCAGAAGAACATTCTCCTCTACTTATTCCAGACAAATATATTTTTGACACTACCAACTGCATAAGGTGATCACTTTCTAAAAAACACATTTACAAATTTACTGTCTGTGAATATTATACTTATAATCAATTACAATATAAATAATAAGTACGTCACTTTCCGTTGTACATCAGATCAGCTCTCAGATAGCAAGCTTTTTCTTATGCCTGTAAAGTAATAGTGATGATACTGAGAGCTTACACATTACAGAGGACACACAAAGAATTCAACATTATGAAGTCCGGTAAAAAGAGTGAAATGGTGAAAGGAATCACAATATACAGATTTATCATTTCCTACAATTATGAATAAGTCAATCCCACTGGACAAGGAACAATGATTCCCTGGACTGCAGGACAGTAATGTGGTCATTATCAATATAAATCATAATTCAATTATAATGTGATGTAGAGACGACATGGTTTATTCAGTAGATTTGAAAAGTACACATTAAACATGTAATTGTAGTTTAAAATTTAGCACTACAATCTCATCTAATCAACTTACAGACTGCTAGCTGGTGTTGTCGTCTATCTTTTCTGATAAACTAAGAAGGTGAAACGAAGAAAGTCATTGTTTCTGTCTCTAACAGTCTTCTATACTGGATGTTTTTGTACAGTTTCTTCATTGATCTGTCTCAATGTGATTTAAGAGCACAGTAAAACACAGCTGTATCTTCTGTCTGAAAGTTTTGCCCATGAAATATCACAGTTTTGCTGGATGTGTCTGAGGACGGATCTCTTTCTTTAGTAAATCGTTGCTGCCAGTATCACTGGAGCTACAGTACCAGCTGATTCATTTCAGTGCATCTACCTGTTGTCATATCCAGTTAGTACTGTCTAGTGGGTGAGTTTCCAATGATCTTACAGGGACTGAAACCAGCATGACTTCAGGTTGAACCAGTTCAATAATTATGCCATTATTCAGGTGCATTCTATCAACAGCAAAACATTAGTTACTTACAGTACTATTTACTTACTATGTGGTTGATCAAATGGTGTGGATTATTCAGTCTGGAGCTGTAATGTCTTGCCTTTTTAAGAATGGTGTCATTAGTGTTTATGACTTTAATGAAAATCACGGGAAAACATATTTATGACACTGTCAGTCATTAGAATTTCAACTTGTTGGTTGGATCTTGTGAATAAAGAAAGAGCGACCATCACATGCCTTAAAGCTTAAAGAAAAACATAATGTGCAATCATTTCGAATGTGTTTGAAGTTCAAATATACAGGATACAGATAAGGGCCAAAGGTCGAGTAAACCTTTACTGTTGGTCTGTTAGTAAAATTGTAAAATTATATGTATTACAAATGTCTGTAATCCTTTATTATTTCATTTCAGAATATATGAAGCGTGATGGAAAATAAAAATAGATGTGTGTGGTGGTCGGGGAAATCTCATCAGATGCAGGTGGAAGAGAATTTTATTTCAATGTTCTTGGAGTTTTTGTACAGTGATGTTGTTTATGTCTCACTGTGGTTCACGGGCGCAGTAATACACAGCTGTGTCTTCAGTCTGCATGTTCTGTCCTGTTAATGTCACTGTGCTGCTGGACGTGTCTCTGGAAATCTGAAACCTGCTTTTCAGTTTCTCACTGTATAAAGTGTTACCATCACCACATCCGATCCATTCCAGAGTTTTTCCTGCAGGTTGTCGTATCCAGTTCGTACAGTAGCTGCTATCAGTTAATGAATATCCAGACACTTTACAGGTCAGAGTCAGTGACTGACCAGGAGTTAATACTGTGGATCCGGTCTGGATCAGCTCAACACTGTGAACACCTGTTAAAGAAAAGTTATTTTAATGATGTAAAAGCAAAAAGCTTTAAGGAACCAAAACTGTATTACATGTCAAATGTAAAAACACTTACAGTGTACGGCTGCCAGCAGCAGCAGCAGTAGGGATGTAGAGATCATGGTGTGTGTTGGAGCAGAAGAAGTAAAAGCTCTTGGTCTTTGTTGCTTAAATCTATAACAGAGAAGGACATTTGCATAGAGACACTCCTTATCTTAGGGTCAA